>NC_056743.1:808436787-808486787 GCF_019279795.1 Protopterus annectens
GAGGATATGCAGACTCCACACAGGAGGCACTCCCAGCACTCCAGCCAAGAATCAAATGGGAGAACCTCTTGCTGTGAGGCAACAACGCTACTGCTGCACCACCGTGGATGTCCCTCACCCTTAAATTAGTAGACCCCCAAAATATAACTACATTACGTCCATACAAATTCTCCCCTCCATGTTCTGTTCAAATTCAATAATAATCAAGGAGGTAATACTGATATTAATAATCTTCATCTTTCCCACATATACATAGAGCATTTGGAGCTCCGTTATTCAGGGTTATTTTCTAGTTTTTGTCTATATAAAAAATACAAATTTCATGTTTAGAGGCTGCCATCTGTATCACTTCTTAAGTAAAAGTGCTAGTAAAGCTTAAAAATCATGTCTTTAACTCATTCCCACCAATGGAGCTCAGGAAGTCTGCACTGTAACTTGCAGTGGGCAGAGCCTAAGCCTTTTGACAGAATCAAATTATGTCCTCACATTTCAAACAAATGTTCATATCTCTAGAACCACACGGGTTATGGAAGAAATATAAATGGCAAACTCTTCAGCACAAACGATTTTTATAGTGGTTGTATTCTTTAGGTTCTAGGTCTTGAACTGAATTTTATAAGTCACAGTAAACACTATTACATTTGTAATATTTTGTAAACAGTTTACAGTATCTCGCCAACCACTCAAGTTACACACATACTGTCAGCAGCATTTTATTCATCTGGCAGAGAGCTTTCATATGAGGCAAAGGAGTTCTGCCTGTGTTACTTGGTTGTTGATATATTTAGAAAAATGTGAAAAATATGTTGTTGTTGTTTTTCTTTCGGCTTTTACCGGTTAGGGTCGCCACAGCAGAACCCTGGTCCGTTAATGATTGGCAGTCGATTTTTATGGTGCCGAGGTGTCAGCCCAGTGCCCAACTTTGAATGAAGGCATGCCCATTCACACATGTCCTTCGAACGCCACTCAACCGTGGGGAGGGCATGCAGACTCCACACAGAAAGCGCTCCAGCTGAGAACTGAATGGGAGAACATCTTGCTGTGAGGCGACAACGCTACTGCTGCACCACCGCGGCTTTAAAAAAAATCTATATAAATTAATATCATAAAAACAACAGGTAATATCTATTTACCTGCACTAGACAGAGCTCAAATATTAATGCTGTTGAGTTTGCCATTTTGTAAGCTCTAAGATTAATTTTTTTAAAACTTTGTACATAACATGGTTTTAGAATTATTGATGCAAATATAAACAAAGAATATTTAACGTCTAGAGTCGTCAGTAGGAGTTAACTGCAGATGCACCTGAATGTGCCACTTGGATGTAATGAGTTAATACAGATGGAAAACTACCATTCTGTGGAGAATATAAGGAAAATCATTTTCAAATTGTTAGTTTTGCTGTCACTTAGAGATGAATATGTATCTTTTTCCAGAATTGAAAATCACTATTTGAAAGCCAGATTTGACACAGTTAACATTTAGTCATGTACCTCTAGTCAGCATATAGGTCTTTGAACAAGTTGAACAAGGAGAAAATTACAGTCAGCTGCCTGTCGGGTGCCAGGATCCGCCACATAACGCATGCACTCAAGTCACTCCACAACAAGTACAAATATGACTCTGTCATTGTCCATGTTGGAGTGAATGACTTGAGACGTACCTCCCTGGACTACATGAAAAGAGACATGGAAGAGCTCTCGGATCATGTGGCCCAGGCAGGTATGACCCTAGCCCTGAGTAGCATCCTGCCTTCGCCCAGAATGATACCACAATATAAGGACAAAATGATTGAATTCAACAATTGGCTAAGCTTCTAGTGTCATTCAAAGGGGATCCAGTATCTGTCTGCCTGGGACGACATGATTGACAGACCACAATGCTTTGCCAGAGATGGTCTGCACCTGTCACCTCTGGGATTCAGGTTACTGGCTAAGGCTCTTGCCACCCCTATAGTGCCTTTTTTAGGCAAAGTTCAAAGAACAAAACCACCACCGTAACAGGTACAAGCATGCAAAATCTGAAGGTAATGCTACTCAATGCTAGAAGTCTAAACCTCAAAATGCACTCTCTCGAGGCACTCCTAAAAATGGAGAACATCAATATCTGTGCAGTAACTGAGACCTGGTTCAAGGCTCCAGAGAACACCCCTGCAATACCAGGCTACAACTCTTACCACACGTTTCGGCCACCAAAGCAGGACCAAAACACTAAAGGTGGAGGAGTGTCAATATTCACAAAGGATATTCACACCACCAGGCTAGTTGCCCAACACAATGCATCTGAAATTCTCCAGGTGCAACTAACACTAGGTAAGACTGCAATCCAAATTGTAGCTTGCTACAGATCCCCCACCATACCCCAAGATTCTCACTACACCTTTCTAAACATACTGGAAAATATTAAGATAGAACCAAACACCCTAATACTGGGTGATTTTAACTACCCTGCCATTAACTGGGAAAGCTACTCATGTACCAACACCTTTGCCCAACGGTTCTTGGAATTCATAAATTCCAACGCCCTGGATCAACTAATCCATAGTCCCACCAGGGGCTCCAATATCCTAGACCTGGTCATTACCAACATGGGAAATCGATGCTCCACACCTATGGTCATGCCCTCGTTAGTCACGTCTGACCATAAGCTAATCACCCTTAACATCCACATCCCACCCCCACCCCCCAGTAAGGAAACCTCCATAAAAAAACTTCTCCAAAGCCAACTTCATGCTACTCAAGTCAGAAGTGACAAACTTCATGACACCCATGCAGACGGGAGCTGAAAGTTCAACTGCTGAATCCTACACTAAGGCACTGTACGAACACATCCACTCATGCATAAATTGTGCCATCCCAAATAGAACCAAGATGCTCTCATCCAAAAAAAAGAAGCCAATCTGGTGGTCCCCTGCCATAAACAAACTTTACAACAAAAGGAAGAAACTGTTGCAGAAAAGAGGAAAATCCCAGGATGCAAAAAACTTCCTTACCAGCCTCAGTAAGAAACTGAGATCCCTCATAAAATCCTCCAAAGCTAGTTACGAAAATAAAATTTCCAAAGATTTCAAAGACAATAACAAGGCATTCTATAACTATGTCAAGAATCTAAATGGCAATGCTCAGATCTGCTCTGAGCTAAAACAGAATGGCATTAAATATACTGATCCCAAGGATATTGCCAATATCCTGGCAGATCGATTCAGTGCCAACTTCACCCCCTCTCACCCCCTAAATGGCCCATCTCAATACCGGAAGATTGCCAAATTCCGGTAATAACGGCCACACAGGTAAAAAACACACTCTCCAAAGCTAAGAATACAGCATCAATGGGACCAGATGACATCCCAGGCTGTGTACTACATGAACTACAATATGAACTGGCACCTCACCTAAGTGTCATGTTTAATCATAGCCTCACCTCAGGTTTTGTGCCCACTGAGTGGCGCACAGCTACAGTTATCCCACTCCACAAGGGGGATCCACCTTGGACCCCAGAAACTACCGTCCCATCAATCTGACAAGCCTTATCTGCAAGGCCATGGAGCGTATTATCATGGAACTTATAAACAAAGACATCGGCAACCTTCAAACACTGGACCCCACCCAGTTTGGGTTCGTGAAGGGCCGATCTTGTCTCTTGAACTTGATTGACTTCTTCGAATCAGTATCCAGAGCCATGGACAAGGGTAAGGTGGTCCATACAGCCTATCTAGACCTTGCCATGGCCTTTGACACCATCCCCCACTCTGGAATCATAGATAAACTTACTAAGCTGGGCGTTAATCCCTACATCACCCAATGGGTTGCTAACTGGCTTACTGACAGAACCCACACTGTAAAAGTAGCCGACTCCAAATCCAGCTCCAGACAAGTGACAAGTGGAGTACCTCAGGGTTCAGTCCTGGGACCGCTCTTGTTTGGCATCTACTTCTCTGAAGTACAGGCCAACACTAAGGGACTCTGGATAACAAAGTTTGCAGATGACTGCAAACTGGGAGCCATTATTGAATCCCCAAATTATGTGGATACTCTATAAAAGGGCCTTACAGAAACAGATGCTTGGTGCCAGAGCCATGGGCTCAAGCTCAATGCCAAGAAATGCATAGTTATCCCCTTTGGGAAAAAAACATGTATCTGTGAATTACCATATAGGTGGCAGTACACTAAACACCGAAAGTTTGATAAGAGACTTAGGGACACAGGTGGACAGTGGTCTCACCTTCGATAACCACATCACCACAACAGTCAAGAAATCCTTCTATGTGGCACACCTCATCACTAAAGGCTTTTCATCCAGAAAAAAGGAGGTCATTGTCCCACTGTACTCATCCCTCATTAGACCCATTATAGAATACAATGCCCCATTTGGTATGTACCTCTCAAGACATCTGCAACAACTGGAAAGGCCACAGAAATACCTCACTAAAAGAATCACAGGCCTAAAGCAGATGCCCTATGCTGGCCGCCTTAAAAAACTCCAGCTATACTCTGCCACATATCGTCTACTCAGAGGCGATCTTTGCTTAACATACAAGGCCATGTCAAACCCAGAGCTGTTGGACATGCTACACTTAAAGAAATCCCAATCCCTCAGAGCCACACGCTCCAGGGATCTAAACCTTGTCATCACAATAAACAAAACATGCTGGAGGGATAGGTTCCTGACCCAAAGACTCCCCAGACTCTGGAATAGATTGCTCATACATGTCAAGCAGAGTGCCTCTTTGGTCCTCTTCAAAAGGAACCTTGACGATTGGATGGGAGAAAGGAAATTCACCCCGGGGATCACGTCAGTCGCCCTGCTAGACAGGGGTCCAGGGAAGTAAATAGTGTGGGAAGAAATAGCCAGGGAATTGCTATGGCTAGGCTTGTATAGGCCCTAGGGCTGATAGCCTAGTACCAACCTATGAACCTATGAAATGTGTTTTGTCAATAGGGGTGGGATATAGGAGACTGATAAAACATTCAAATTCTGATATGGGATAGTTGCATCTGACATTTTGTTACTGAAAAATCTTTATTTATCCAATGTTATCAAATGGTGAAGATTTTCTAACACTACAGTATTGGTGACTATTGCAATTAGAGTCTCATACAAACCATTGGCAGTGTTGAGTGATCATAGAATTAGAATACTGACTTATAGAAGTTTCATGAAATTACCCTCCAGTGTGATTATTATATATGTGTTATGTTGTGCGCACTCTGTTCAATGTGCTGTGTACAGTGTGATTATTATATTTGTGTTGTTATGTTGTGTGTACTCTGTTCAATGTGCTGTGTGTAGTGTGATTATTATATATGTGTTATGTTGTGTGTACTCTGTTCAATGTGCTGTGTGTAGTGTGATTATTATATATGTGTTGTTAAGTTGTGTGTACTCTGTTCAATGTGCTGTGTGTAGTGTGATTATTATATTTGTGTTGTTATGTTGTGTGTACTATGTTCAATGTGCTGTGTGTAGTGTGATTATTATATATGTGTTGTTATGTTGTGTGTACTCTGTTCAATGTGCTGTGTGCAGTGTGATTATTATATATGTGTTATGTTGTGCGCACTCTGTTCAATATGCTGTATACAGTGTGATTATTATATTTGTGTTGTTATGTTGTGTGTACTCTGTTCAATGTGCTGTGTGTAGTGTGATTATTATATATGTGTTATGTTGTGTGTACTCTGTTCAATGTGCTGTGTGTAGTGTGATTATTATATATGTGTTGTTAAGTTGTGTGTACTCTGTTCAATGTGCTGTGTGTAGTGTGATTATTATATTTGTGTTGTTATGTTGTGTGTACTATGTTCAATGTGCTGTGTGTAGTGTGATTATTATATATGTGTTGTTATGTTGTGTGTACTCTGTTCAATGTGCTGTGTGCAGTGTGATTATTATATATGTGTTATGTTGTGTGTACTCTGTTCAATGTGCTGTGTGCAGTGTGATTATTATATATGTGTTATGTTGTGCGCACTCTGTTCAATGTGCTGTGTACAGTGTGATTATTATATTTGTGTTGTTATGTTGTGCGCACTCTGTTCAATGTGCTGTGTACAGTGTGATTATTATATCTGTGTTGTTATGTTGTGCGCACTCTGTTCAATGTGCTGTGTGTAGTGTGATTATTATATATGTGTTGTTATGTTGTGTGTACTCTGTTCAATGTGCTGTGTGCAGTGTGATTATTATATATGTGTTATGTTGTGTGCACTCTGTTCAATGTGCTGTGTACAGTGTGATTATTATATTTGTGTTGTTATGTTGTACGCACTCTGTTCAATGTGCTGTGTACAGTTTGATTATTATATTTGTGTTGTTATGTTGTGTGTACTCTGTTCAATGTGCTGTGTGCAGTGTGATTATTATATATGTGTTGTTATGTTGTGTGTACTCTGTTCAATGTGCTGTGTGTAGTGTGATTATTATATTTGTGTTGTTATGTTGTGCGCACTCTGTTCAATGCGCTGTGTGCAGTGTGATTATTATATATGTGTTGTTATGTTGTGTGTACTCTGTTCAATGTGCTGTGTGCAGTGTGATTATTATATATGTGTTATGTTGTGCGCACTCTGTTCAATGTGTTGTGTACAGTGTGATTATTATAAATGTGTTATGTTGTGCGCACTCTGTTCAATGTGCTGTGTGTAGTGTGATTATTATATATGTGTTGTTATGTTGTGTGTACTCTGTTCAATGTGCTGTGTGCAGTGTGATTATTATATATGTGTTATGTTGTGCGCACTCTGTTCAACGTGCTGTGTGTCTGATTTGTTGACAGGCAATGTGTTTGCATATTGCAGTTGGAGCACATTAGATGGGTTAGGTGTAGAAAGAATTTGAAGTTGACAGCACATTGTCAGAGCTAACGGGATTAAAGGAAAGCACCACTTAACTGGTTGATCTGCAAGCAGCAGATCAGCATTCTGTTTTAGCATTATATATAAATGTTAAAATATATGATCTGTTCTCTGATAGGACAGTACTTTACTTTGGAAAAAAATGCTCAACACCAGTACTCGCAGACGTTGTTTGTTTATATATGCATGTATATAATTTATCATGTATTAACCAGATGAGTAGACTGTTTGTAAAACCTTTTTTAAACATGACCTGGGCCCACAGACATCAAAAATTACAGATGACAGAAAGAAACAATCTGTTACAAATACAACATTGTAGCAAAAACTGCTGATCACAGTAAACCTTGATAAATGTTAGTAAGAAATCATTAAGCAGCAAGTATGTACAATATAAAATATATTTAAGGGAAAGGAACAGATGCAGATGTAAACTCTAATGTAAAATTTGCTATAATAATTATAGAGAGGAAGAAATGAAGAGCTATATGTGATGGCAGTATATGCTATGAGCAGTAATTTGTGTCACTTTTCAAAGTAAGATGTATTTTTATACGGAGAAAAACAAAACAAACAAAAAAATGAAATTGTAAGACTGAACTGAGTGTCAATGAAGCATAAGCTATTTGGCGTTCTCCTTTAATGATCATCTCATTAAGTAGAAAATAATATTCATTTCCAAGAACTGACCTGATGGGACCAAAATGCTTTCAGTGAGTTAGAGAGTATTCCTTAACATTATTTACTTTGGCCTGTCTATAGCAGCGTTGGTGCAGCAGCAGCGTTGCTGCCTCATAGCAAGGGGTTCTTGTGTTCGATTCTCGGCTAGAGCACCTTCTGTGTGGAGTCTGCATGTCCTCCCCATGGTCGAGTGGCGTTCGAAAGACATGCATGAATGGGCGTGCCTTCATTGAAGGTTGGGCATTGGGCTGACACCTCGGTACTGTAAAACTCTACTGCCAATCATTAGTGGAAAAGAGTTCCGCTGTGGCAACTCCTAACCAGGAAAAGCCGAAAGAAGAACAACATTTACTTTGGCCTGTCTAACAAACATTTGGAAGCACTTTTATTTCTCTAGAAATAAATGTGTTAGGAGCAGGAGACATTTTAAATTTAGCCTGTAGGTTATCATGTTCTTCCAGATAGAATAGAATGGAATTAACCATTTAATACTTTTTGCCATGTAGGTGATGTACATTAAAAGAAGGCAGGCTGATTGAAATGAGCACGTTAAAAGTGATTACCAAACATTGTTTACATGCAGAGTTAAAAACAAGTCTTGAGTCTAGAGAAGTTATTTCAGCTATGAAGGACGACATGTGGAAGAAATTAAACTTATAAAAAATGAAGTATGGAGGAATAGTCAAGGAAGACTGACACATTTACAGTAAAAAGATAGATGCATAACAAGATGTTACATTTGGAAGACCTTAGATGTTAAATTCCAGCCTGTTTGCCAGCATTGCCATTGTGTGCTATGTGAGTAGCCTGCATGAGACCTTGATATAGTGAATTATTCTCGTTAGTCTTTAGAAATAGTGAACTGAGTACTTAGCAAGGTGTTGTTGAGTCCCCTAGAAGAGGTCATTCAAGACAACTCACAGGCTACTGAATGGACTTAGACTAGCAGGGACGTGCTTGAGGCAGGGTTGTAAAAGCAGTTAATGAGGAATTTGTTACAGTCAGTTTGAGTAAATATAATCAATACAACCTCAGTACTACTGTTTTCATTTAGGAGGGGTAACTGTTAGGGGCATATCAAGGTTATCAAAAATATGACAGAGCTGGAATCACATATGTTGGAATCATATCACGAAAACGCAATGCAAGCCTTAAAAGGGAGTGCTCCATGAGGCAGAAAGAGATGAGAATACTAATCTCAAGTATTAGGAATTCAGGGGATATTGGTGAGTCCTGACTCTCTCGCATAACTAATTCTATAATATTCTGTGGCTAGGTATCCATTCATTCATTGTAATAGTCACAAACAATCACCATGTACATTTTACGACCTTTATTCATCTGGGATCGTATTATCTTGTGTAATTCATTCATTCATTCATTCATTCATTCATTCATTCATTCATTCATTCATTAGGTATCTGGTTAGTTAACTATGTGCTAGCTGGATAGCTGGCCTGGTCTAAAGTTCCTTTTTAGTCATGACCCAGACCACAGGGTAAAGAAAGACATAAATATATGAACATAATTTAACATAATCACATTATAAATAAACCAGCATAAATGCTGAATGTGAGCTGCATATACATTAAACCTGACCAAGGAAGCAAATGATTTCTCCTAAACTGGGTTGCTGAAAACATCAGTGGAGAATTACTACTGGATGGAGACTTCAGTACACTCTGGGACCTACAGAGTCAAAATTATGTAGTCCATCGCTGTACTGCACTGGCTCCTTATAAAACTGTAAACCAGCCTGGTCAAGTTAGTAAAAACACTGAGCCAGATATACTTTAGACTGGATTCTCAGTAAGTGCCCGGATAATTTCTCGCAAGTGGTAGTACATTTCTCAGACATCTCAATGACAACAGGCTCACTTATTCTGCATAGAAATATAGGCTTTCCATATCCACCACTGATTTAGTTATCATCAGAAGGCTAAAATAACTGCCCTCAGAACAAATCAGACAAATACATAGTGTAGTTGACTAGTGTGCATATCACTCCTTCATAAATACATGCACTGAAATGTTCAACAATATCATAATTGATATTCTTAGGTTAGAATGAAAAAAAGCAGACCATCATGAATCAATAATGCATTTAGAACAGCCATGTCTGAAAGGGACAAAGCATGGAAAATGTGCAAATCCATCAGACAGATACACGAAAAACTCATATCAAACACTTTGGAGTAATACCAAATGCTAATCAAATCTGGACCTCTATCCAATGACATAATTCTAATAATTCAGCTTTGCTATGCAAAAGCAAAAACAACCTTCTTGAAAAAAAAAAGAGTCACATATTAAAATTCAGTTGACTGCATCTCCCAATATGACACCAAACACATTTAAACAATATTTTGCTATTTTGACTGACTCCTTCCCTGATGACATGCTCACTCACCCTGCCACACAACATACAGGAGCTACTGTACATGATAGTTACAGTTGTTCACGGATTATCATGTAAAATTAAACAGCATGGGTCACCTTCAGTGAGCAGCCTCCCTTTCTCCCTCCTTGTCATATTGATGTTATTTATACTGATCGCTGTGGGAGTAGCCTAAGCTATATGGGCTACATCCTGCCAAATATATAACAACCAGCCAGCATTAAAAGCTCCAGGGCACCTTCTATGCACTCAAATGGCTAGTCAGCTCAAGCTGAGCTTGATCTGAAAAACAGGTTGAGCTTGAAAGGCTGGTTGGATGGGCACTAGGCCCTTCAGAGCTTTCCTGCTGCTGAAGACAGCACTTCTTTCCAGGCTTCAGAGAATTAATGGTCAGCTTGCGCTGTTCCTTTACAGGGCAGATAAATTCCTATTTGGGGAAAAATGTCAACATATTATTTTTAATGTTTAAATTCACTTTTCTGTGTGGGAAAGTACTTTTTAAGCAAGTAGTATGTGTTTCATTGACTGTCATCCAGTTTTGCTGTACTTTTAAATAGGAGCACTCTTTTGTGTTTGACAGTTTAAAAGTTGGTTTAAACATTGTAAAATCATTTTTTTCTGTGGAAAAAACTGTGTTTAAATTACTGTTTGGCACTGCTAAAGTGTATTAAAGTGAATTTTTGTTTTTTATTGGGAAAAGTGAATTTATACTACTATGGAAATTTTACCATCTTGTGCCCCAGGAAAGAGGCATCATTTTCAGCTTGACCATGGAATAAACTATGGCTCCCTCAGTTAGCTCTTCTTCCAGTCACAAAAAGAAAAAGTTAACTAAACAGCCTTTTCCACCATTGCAGGCTAACAGTTGCCTCAACCGCAGGTGAGTGACTCTGTTGTGGCCAAAGCTGGTTCCTCAGACCACTTATCTTTTTCACAATAGTCCTCTAGTGTTGCCCAGGCAGCTACTATGGACTGGGAGAAGTTAGCAAAGTCCTCTGCAGCTGCTGGGCCCCCCCTCCTAGACATCTGAAGCTGTTAAACTGCTCCTTTGTTTTCCCCTTTATCTCAATTTTCAGCCTTTTCTGGTTGCACCCTTTTGCTGTCATTACACCTGTCTTAATCAGTTTCATACCTTGTGCCTTTAGTTTTGCATTCCATTCCCCCATCAGTTACTGAATTTTTGCTCAGAGTCTATAATGCCACATTGTCTGCATATAGCTGCTTTGTTGATCTATCCCCTATGGGTCTATATCAGTTCATCAAATTGCTTATTGTCAAACCCCTATTCATCGAACAACTATTTATTGAAGCTGCAAATCAATGGATGGACTTTCCAGTTTCCTAGGGCAAAACAACGGTAGGCCACCCTAGCAAATAAGAACAAAATTATAAAACTTAACACCTAGAAAAGTGGGGGGCTATGCCACCTACACTTCCCCTAACTAAATATACCAACTCTGAGATCCCACTAGTGGGGAAAAGGGCAAATTCCAGATGGCGGCCAACCGTTGCCTTGCCCTGGGAAAAATTTCACTGAAAACTCTGTTCGATACATAGCTTTGCTAAATAGGTGTTTGATGAAGAGGAGTTTGCTACTTTGTGATTCAATGAATATATGAAAATATATCCCATAATACTAAATGATGTATCAAATCAAATGCTTTACTTAAGTTCCTGCTATCATTTTTACCTGAATATTTCTAATTACTATATAATCTACTAATTTCTTAATTATTAATAATAAGTCTTGAACTTTTTTACCTTTTATACCAAACACATACTCATTTATCATCCATATTATTTAATACATTTGGTCTCAAATTGTGAATTTCTTCCTTCTCTCCTTTTTTCCATAGAAATCTGATGATACCTCTACATAACTCTTTATACAAAAAACTTTCTCTAACCATTCATTTAATACCTTTATAAACTATTTTTGCTCTATAGTAAGATTTTGTATACATTTTATATTATTTTCCATCTGTTCCTGCTGCTGAATCTAAATTTAGTATTTTTATTACTTGTTCTAGTTCTTCTATTTCTGTCTCTTTTTCTAAATCCTTATTCTCCACGCCTGAAAATGTATGTACCTTCCATTTCTTCCATGTCTTACTTCTCTGTTCTTTAAATACTGTCCTAATATATTATTGTACTATATTCATAATCTTCTCTTGTGTGCCACATATTCTACCTGATGAATCTTTCATTTCCCTCGTTTCACTATTATTTTAGATTGTTTTACTAAAATATGGTACAGTTTCTTCTTTTTTCCCTGCAAGAAATATATTTGTTTATACAATAAATGCTGTTTTTTCTTATTCATTTCATTTATTTTCTGTTCCTTACTAATGAAATTGTCACCATTCTTCTCTATGCACTCAATCATTATTATTTGAATTCTTATAATTCCTTTATTCCCTGTATATTTTCTCTCTTTCCCATGTCATATAACTTTTTTAATATTTCAATTTAAAATTTATCCACCATTCTGACCAATTTTGTAAAATTCTCTCATTTCTACATCATCTTGCCATAATCTCATGACCTCTTTTCTCCCTTCATCATCCCATTTTACTTAATTTATTCTTTTATGCTTTTCTCTATTTTTTATAATCATGATTTTTTTTACCATAATCCACATTGCCCTATGATCTGAAAATCCTGTCAGTAATATTTCTTGTGGGACTGCTACTATACTTTCTGATAATAAAAATAATCTATTTCTGTTCTTTTCTCTCCTCTTTTATACATCAAAGAATCTAAATTCCATATTTTTGACAGTCCGTATTTTATAATATCCTTTACTATTTTAACATCATAAGCCTTTTTGTTTGGTTGTCGTAAAATACAATTAAAGTTCCCTTCTACAATTATCTCCATATTAACTGCTACCTATTGTATTATCTTTCTAAACAACTCTTCCTTCTCTTTTTTTATAACATAAGCATATAATGCAATAATTCTTAT
The DNA here is from genome assembly GCF_019279795.1 of Protopterus annectens. Classification (NCBI taxonomy): domain Eukaryota; kingdom Metazoa; phylum Chordata; order Ceratodontiformes; family Protopteridae; genus Protopterus; species Protopterus annectens. Next base: position 808,449,688 of record NC_056743.1, read on the forward strand.
AACATGTTCTCTCTATCTTACGTCAATAACAATAATACTATTTGTTATAACAAATGTAACATCTAACACTTTAATTGTGTCTTTATATAATACAAGTATTCCTGAACAAGTTATTTCCCAAATTCCATATTGCATTTCTCCCCACCAGATTTCTGTTTAATGTCTTTCTGTTTTTGACAAAAATCTAATATATTCTAGTACAATAACATCAGTATCTAACTTTTACATCACTCCAAAATCCCTATCTTCTTTCCAACTTTTTAAAAACTATTCACATTTATTGGCAAAACTTAACATGTAACTCTACTTTAAATAATAGTATGTATTCATCCGTTACCTTTCTGTTTTCTTTAAGTCTTACATATTTTTCCTTTCTCTCATTCTTTTTCCAACTGAATTTATTTTTTGTTTAACTATATTCCATTTAGGATCATCATTTTCACTTAAACTTGACTCTTCTTCTGCAACATTTACTGTATTCAAAACATCTTTCACTTTATTTTGTTGAGTTACTTGGTTCCATATCGGTATTACTACTATCTTTTTTCCCATTTTTCTCTCTTCTACATCCCTTTCTACAGCTTGTTCTATTACATTCTCGCTTATATCTGATCCTACTTCATTTTCTTTTTCTTCCCAATCCCCCCCACAAAGTCCCACTTTTTTATATTTATAACATTTAGGTTCACAATCTTTTGCGGCATGTCCTAACCCCCCCCCCACATATAAAAAATTTCTTTTTTCACATTTCTTAATTAAATGATCTATTTTTCCACACAAAAAGCATTTTTGGCTGTCCCGAATATATCACCAAACCTCTGTCTCCTTCAAAATAAATAACACTTGGAATATGTACAATACAATCATTTTCTAGTTCACATTGCAATCCCATGCCCCAGTCCATAAACCTCTATTATCATATACTTTTGATAAATTCAGTACATCATTACAGAGATTTAATAAGTGCTTTTTTAAAGTCACTTTTTCAACCTCAGTTCAGAATTGAATATTAATCTTTTGCTTAGAAGTACATATAAGTTCCACGGTGAACATTTTTTCTGTTTTTATATTCCTCTGTAAAATTTTCCGTCATCTGCCCAGTCTCAAAAATAATGTCACAAAAAATATTTTTCTTAATATGTATAAATGGTCTTGCCTCATTTCTTTTAATCCCGAGTGTCTTAATAACGTCATCATATTCCTTGTATCTGTCCATTGGCGCATCTTCCTTCTTTTTCGACTCAAACCTTAAACAGTCTTTTTCTTCTAACATTCATTTCTTCTACTTGCTTACCACATATTCCTTCTCTTACTATCTTCGCGTACCACTTCTTCTCTATCTCTGTCTCTTCACTCTGCTATCCTTCTTCCTTTTGTATTCTCTCCATCATTTCTCTGTAAGACAAATCCTTTCCATTTTCTGGTTCACTTTCCTCCACCATCTCCAACAGTATATTATCCTGCAACCCTCTCGATTGGAGTGTTATAACAATACAATCTTGTGTTGCATCCTTGGATTCAAAAAGCTTCTGCTGGAACACCTCTTCCAACTCTATCTCCACTCCATCTGCTGCCTTCATACTGATTTGAAACGGCTTGACTGCCTTTTCTTCATTCTCTGACACACCACACCCCTCTCTCAAACTATCCATAGCTTCCGGCTCCTTCTCCGATGAGTTAAAACATATGTTCAATTAACAGCACCAAAATTGCAATTTACCTTAGCATGCAGCTTTACAGCCTCCATTTTTGCTTATGGTGCCACATACAAATACATCCCCCTATGGAAAAGAGTACTGGAAGTTCCCTGATGCCCTGCCAAAATTTCTCCTTGGTTGTATTAATACAACCTCTGGGCTCCCCTGAAAAGAGGCCATTGTTCTAGTGGGACTAACCCGGTCAACAACATGTGAATAAATAAAAATATATCCATTTTGTCAACCCAAGCCTTTGATTTGGCAACTTTTCTCCATGAGCCCAGTCTGAAAAAAGACCAATGAGGCTAAAATATTTATCAAAATCATATAAAATAATAAGCACTCAAGCAAACATATTAAGAAGTAATTAACAATATATATCCACAAACATATGGGGAGCTGTAAAAGATCATTTTTTGTAGGGCAAATGCTCATAACTGCTTATCGGCCCAACAGTTGCTATTATTGATATTAACAATGTTATATCTGTAAATGGCTCATCAGTAAATGGCTCATTTATTTATTTATTTAACATATTAAACAGTGTAGTACACTGATCAAAATATGCCAATTTCAGTTTCAGGCCAAAAAGAATATTACAGAAAAATATTACAGAAATATTACAGAAACAGTCTTGAGTTCATAAGTATACAGAGAATCAAGAATGCAACGTTTGGAAATACTGAATGTTGGTAATTCACCATATGTGGAATTTTTGCAACCTACAGACAAGATGTATATAAAGTAATGTACAGCTGAGTCATAATGTTCAAACAAACAGGATGAAGATACTAAGTTGCGATAACAGTAGTGAAAATATGAATGTGCATACTAAGAAGCATATGGTCCAGTAAGTTTATGTCAGAGGATGTGTGGCATTTAATTTATGGCTGTGTACTGGAGGTATATTTTTAGTTATGACTGAACTTTTGGACACAAGGCTGTTTGCTTAAGCTTAGATGGAATAGTGTCCCAAAGTTTAGGACCTAATAGAGGGAAGTAGTGATCGGTATATTAAAGTTTTTGATTAAGGGACCTCCAGTGTGTGGACTGCAAAGGGTAGATAATTACAATATGAGAAAAAAATGAATAGCAATGTGTCAACCTTCATATGAGGAACTGTGGGAGATTACCTCAAAAGGGAAAACATATAAAGATGTTTATTGATTTAAATTAGACTTCATCTTGCAATCTTACTAACAATATAATGCCTATAAATGACAAACAGTAGTAATTACTACTAGAAATAAATGTATGTCTGTGTAAGGCAAGAATAAGGGTTAAAATAGGCAGGGATATCTTTTTTTGATTAAAATTATAAAACACTTGCGTTGATACTAAATTTACATCATTAATTATATGACTACATGTCTATCTTAAAGAGATGTCTGGAATATACATCACATGAAGGATGAGGTTCGGTTGGACATCTGTGTGAAGCAGAAATAAAAGCACAGTAAACAGAAATAGGACTGTAAAAAGCAATTTTAATTTCCTAGTTTTGTAAAATCTAGAGATTTAGGCTATCCAGTTATTTGCAAGGAAGTTACCACTCCAAATAGTGAAGGCTGCCAGCACTAATAAAGACAGCCTTTTAAGCTTTAGGATAGCAGGAATTAACAGATTTTTGATGCCACGGATACAGTGTCACTTTAGGTGTCAGAAGGTAGAATATATACCTAGGGAAAGGAACTAAAAAAGAGTAAGGATAATAAAGCAAAGTAAAGGCTTGGTAGCGATTGCAATCATCTGATCAACAGAGTAATGTAGTTTGTGTTGCAAGAATCTGAAACCAACCCAGGGATATGCACTGGAGGTCATCATAACTGTGAAAAATTGACCTTTAGCACTTGGAACATTGGGAGAAAGCCAAACTCACAAACATTTTTTTTTCTCTGTCAAAGCAAATGTAAAACCAGATTAAGAGAGTGAGAGAGGGAGAAAGAAAGCACAACTCTTCTGTTAAAACCAGAGAGCAACAGCTGGTGAAAATAACAATTGCGAGAGAGACAAGTTTATTGTCAAGTAGGAATTGTTTCTAACAGTCTAACTTATAGCTTCAGGTGACAGGCAATGTTCTCAAAAAGATGTACTGGGGAACAGTTTTGTTTTTGTACTGGACAGGAAAATGTTGATATATTTTTTGTTAGTTTTGCTTTTTTTATGGAATTTTCTTATGTTTCCTCGATTAGTGATTAATCTTTCTGATTATTACTATGTTATTGAGCTTAAGAATGATTAATAAAATTGGTGAAACAGTAGACAAAAATAAATAGTAGCTAAAACAACACAATGAATATAAAATGTCACTACAACAATTAGATGCAACTAGGCTTTGAGTAATAGATTTATCAGATAATCCTTGACATCAAAATTTATCAAGATATCAAGGAGGGCCAGAACAGAGCATCACCTTTGCCCATCACTGTTAAAAGGTCATGAACTACCTATTCCAGGGCAGCGTTGTTACTGTGATTAGATCAGATAAAACAGAAAATCAAGGATGAAAAATGTAAAAAGTAAATGCAACTGTACATGGGCCTCCTTCTACCCTAGCAACAAAAAATAATCTTGAAAAAGGGTGGGCATTTCCCATATCATATGGATCAAAGGAGAGCTTCTTAAAGCTAGGGGTAAATTACATTACATGAAAAAGCACCAAATATATTTATTTATTGACATATTTGATGGGAAAGTCCGACCAGGCACAAAGTACCCATTTTCAGCAGCGACCCAAGGAGAAACGCTCCATAGATGCAAATCAATAATAAAACATGACAATAAAGTGCATAAGATAAACAAAAAAGCAAATAAAAAATTATGTATAGAGTTATAAATTATAGTTTGATTACATAGCTTTCTGCAGAAAGCCACTGACATATTATTTCTGAATGAATGCCATTATGACGTGGCCCTAACTTAAGAAGGGCCGTTGTTATACTTCAATAAGGTTAATGTTATTTACTTATTTATTGCATTCTTGTAACAGTGAGGGTGGGCTGGTTGAATCACCTTCCAGTCATGACCTTGGCTGCAGAGGAGCTGAACAGTGAATGGACTATCTTACCTATGTTAGTGAATGTTAGTGAATGTTACAAGAGTTATTTAAACAATGTAAGTGGAAAACATTCAATATACTTATAGAAACCAATAGATTCAAAAGACAGAATGTACACGACCCCACAAGTGAGACCGATAAAAGAGTAACTCTTATCTATTATTCTATTGAGCTTGAATCTAAGTCTTCTGTCTGAGAGCAAGCAACTGGTTTGCAGGTAATGTTTCTCCTTCTTTGATTTTGACAAACACAATTCATTCCAGCATGTTTCAGTGATATTAAAATTCTATTTGAAAAATTATTTTTAATGGCCCCTTTAAGTAATTAGGCTGTCTATACTGGTACTGTCAGAAATTAAATGAGAAGTGATGATACTGCAGTGCCTGATAATGTGAAAAATAAAGTGCAATTCCACCAAGAAATTATGAAAGTTGTTTGTACACAGATAAATCATTTTTGCAAGAGGGACTGGTCCCCTTTGCATCTTCCAGTGTTGGAGTCTGTTGTCTCTACACACCTAAGCATGTATACTAATTTTCAAGTTGTTGTACCTCACAATGTGTGGAATACTGGGATATCAATTTCCCAGCATTTACTATTGCAGGCTTGCAATTCTCAGAAGGGCAGATACAAAGCATTTATAGATCATGAAGATGATATAAACGTACATTAGTAGTACAAGGTGAGTACAAGACATGCATTAAAAATATGCATTAAGAAAACACATTAGTACTGCAGAGTTAAGAATTCTAGACAAAGCCAAAAATAATGGGGTGACAAAAACATAAAATCAGGGACATTTTTTTTAAATGCTACTCTACTTCACTTAAGTTAACAGATCAACAAGTTTTACATCAACATGTATTTTCTAAGAATAACATGAACGTCTAATGTCTGTCATTATTGACTGAAATCATCAGTGATTTACCCAAAAATCAAAAATATTATGATGGACAGGGCAACAATATGAGTCAAAATCATGGACATTCTGCAAAATAAGAGTATGTAAGACATATACATTGGCAAAACATGCATATGCATGCAATCATAAAGATACAGTCAAAATATGCAACAAAGTATAGAAGAAGAAGCATTGTAAAGTTAAGGAATGTTGCTGGTCATGATTTTGGTAAAGTACCAGATGTGATCTATAAATAAAGAGAAATGAAAATAATTGAAGCAGTGACTTAAGATAAACTGTATTTGTAGTAGACATTTTTAGCAAAAATAAATAAGTTAACAATTGGTATGTATAATTGTAGCCATCATGTTAATGTAACACTCCATTACCTCACAAATTAAAAATGTTATAGTTATTTTCCTTTTGCAATTGTGAATTTCAAAATTTCTTGTAGAGACTATGGCTGTCTGTTGATCTAATATTTATAGGAATATTTCTCCTGGATGCCAAAGCAATTTTTTTTAATAATGGTTAGTTTAGACGGTAGTCTTATTAGTTGTATACTTTCTGTTTTCCTGAGATATATTTATTTATTTTATTTTACATTTGTTTACTGGGATGGTCCGACTGGGACAGTGCCCATTTTCAGTGGAGACCTGGGGAGAAAAGCTCCAGCTTAAGCTTGCATACAAAGTCATCACATCAAGTAATAGAAATTATAGACAAAAAATCTGGACAGAGAGAAAGAAGAAATGTGACAACTACAAGTAATCCTTTACTTGCTTTGGATTTACATATACTTTGTGGTGAACATGTGGTGGGTGATTCTGCTCAAAAAGAAAGAGTGGCCTTTACTGACTTAGTAAATATCTTACTTAATAGATTAATGAAACTAAAGCATCTACAGTGGCAAAAACATCATTTGGAGGCCTGTTTGCAGTTTGGCATAGTTCCCAGAGGCCGTTGTGCACTGTGTATGCCTACGCAGGGTGAGTACTATCCAGAATAAGCCAAGTGACAGCGTTTAAATTTAGAGACTAGTTTCTCATATATGTGTTTATTGTTAGATTTTCATGCTCCACAAGAGAATATTTTGGTGAAAGAAATTGAGACAAAGATTTAGAGCTGGAATATGTTGGTGATTTTTACATGAATAAACTGGAAGAGATGTATTGCTTGTTATCTACTTTAGACATGAAATTGCAGCAAACAAAAACTAAGAAATTGATGAGAGACTATCATGATTTTAAACAGGGCAACATTTTTATGTGGCCTAAAGAGAAACCAGTTCAGGCTGAAGCATTTACTTCTCCAGCAAAATAATCACTGAAAACACCTAACCACCAGGGCAGGCAACCTCATTCTTGTGTACGCAATCGTAAGGTTTCCAAGACTACTAGGGAGGATTTGAGCAGTACAAAGGTCAGGTCCACCATTCAGTGTCCAACTGCAGCACCAGTAGAGATGACACAAAGGCGGATGGATGACCTCGCTTGTGGGGAGGAGACCAACACGGCAACCTCCATACTGATTAATCAACCAGGACAGGAGTCAACTGTTGACACCATGAGAGGACAACCTTTGACTTCCAGCATGAAAAATGAGTTTCCACGGCTAGGAGCACGGTCGAAAGTTTTTGAGATGGGAAAGGGTTCTTTTCCATCACTGCCTGTACCAATCAAGAAGAAGGGCAAGTGCAGACAAAGCCATAGGAATCAGAGAGAGGCGAAGAAGCAGCGAATATCCACTTGACTGATGATACTAACTGTATTTTTTATAATATATCTGACTATTTTTTGTCTGCAGATGAACAATATGTTCTTAACAAAGGCTTAAACTGCGTACCGAGTACAGGAACTATATATTCTCAGGTTATTCTTGACTTAATGTTATATGGTAGGAATGTGTCACTTAAAAATTTATATGGTAATTCTAACCTACCACAGCACAAGGAGATTAGACAGCCCAGCACTTTTACTCCACCTATTAACTCTACTGTTATACTTTTTTGAGACTGTGAGAATCAGGCATAAAGCGTTACCTAGAAGATAAGGGCAACAGCAAGTTTTTTAATCTGTCCATTTCACAGAGGCAAGCATTGAATTAATTGAAAAGTAATGCAGATATTGTGATAAAACCAGCAGATAAGGGGGGAGCTGTAGTAGTAATGAATAAGAGTTTCTATCAGCGAAACGTCTTACAAATGCTACAGGATAAACACACTTGTATTTGTATATCCCCCATAATGGTTAATCATACAGTTGACAAGGTAAAGCAAAGGATTACAGAAGTAAAACAATTGGGGCTAATGTCAGAGGACTTACACACATTTATATGGCTAGAACATCTAATGGTGCCTATATTCAAGGCACTACCCAAGATACATAAAGATCTGGTTGACCCCCCACTGAGACCCATCGTCTTAGGCAGGGGTTGGGTCACAGAGAATGCATCCATTTGGATAGAATGTACATTGAAAAAAGTTTTAGATAAATTTCACAGTATACTAAGGGATACAGGACACTTCTTAACATTGTTGCATGAATGTATTATATGGAATGAAGGACAGAATTATATTATGGTTACACTAGATGTAAAGAACTTATTTACTGTCATTAGCAATACCTATGGCATATCAGCCACAGAACACATACTATCACAAGTAGTTAACTTTGAGCTTGATAACATTAGGCTGATAAGTGAGCTGCTTGAAATAGTGTTAGAAAATAACATATTTATGTGTCAAGAAGCATATCGCCAGAAGCAGGGGGTGTCTATGGGCACCCCCTGTTTTAACACTTATGCAAATTTAGTGTTGGCTTACTGGGAGAACAAAGTTATATATAGAGGACAACATCCATGGAAGAACAAGTTAATTTTATAAGTGCATTTTGTGGATGACTTTTTTTGTTATGGGGGGGTCGTGGATTTACTAAAATTTGTTGAATATTTGGAATCTACGACCACTTTCCTTAGATTTGCCATGCAGCATTCCAGTAGAGCTTTGGACTTTTTGGATGTAAAATTGCTGAGGGATGAGAATGGAGTTTTGGACACGACCTTATTTAGAAAAAACTGTTGGAAGAATAGCATGCTATCCTATGACAGCATGCATCCAAGGTATACGTTCAGTGGTATAATAAGAGGGCATGTTGATAGAATTTCACACATATGTACACAGGATACACATTTTTAACAAGAAATAGACAAGTTAGAGAGTAACCTCTGTCAAAGGGGATACAATGAAAATAGAGTTAAAGATGCTATTACTAAGAGTAAACAATACAGAAGTAATAGGTCTAGGCCTTGATTCTCCCATCGACAACAGCATGCTACACCTGTCCAGTCTAGAGCCTCACAGATGGATAATGTGAGGCTAATGTTAACATATAGTAATAACATAGGGGGAATATGTGATATAATAAAACAGAACTGGAATGTTTTGCTGACATGAAAAAATAGCCAAGGTAGTGGGAGAAAAAACAGTTTTTGGCTTTAGAAGAAATAAAAATCTGAAGGATTTATTATGTCACAAAGGGAAGACAGAAAAAAGTAGGAACAATTTTACCCAACGTGTAGGTACATGAAAGTGCAGAAATTGCTAAGCATGTGAGTACATTGCAGAGGCAGAATCCTATGTACACCCTGTATCAGGAAAACAATATTGTTTTGATTTGTATACAGATTATAGAACAAAGAATGTTGTTTACCTGGCTGTCTGTCAGGACTGCAGCTCATTCTATGTAGGAAAAACTAACTGCATGCTGAAAAATAGAATTTTGAACCATTTGTCCTCTGTAAGATTAAAACATAAACATAATGCACTTTTCCAGCACATTTCTAAGTATGAAAATCATAAGTTTAAGTTTATGGTTTTACAATGTGTAAATAAAAACAAAAGGGGAGGTGATTTGTTTAAGAGACGGAGTTGAATGAAACCAAATGGATCATTGAGCTAGCAGCATACAAAACCCCAGGTTTAAATGGGGTTATACCTTTAAGACCTACACTAAAGAAAAGGAGGGTGCAGTACTGAATGTTAACTGAAGATCTATATAAAAACTGCAGTTTCATTTGAGTTTTATATCTGAAGAAGGGCTTTGTCCCGAAAGCGCTCATTCCTGTGTTTTTAATTGTGTTTTAAGTTTTGAAGCTGTTCAGAGTGGTGGCCAGTACCTGCTTTTTTCTTCTTTCCTTTGGTGTATCTGATATTAGAGAAACTCTTGCTGTAACTGGCAGCCATTTACTTTTACAGAGTATGATTAATGTTTGATAGATGCATAAATCAGAGTATTTCATTTTCTGTTTGCATTAGTGAAGTTTTATGGGGATAAAGCAGAGTTATGATGTGTAGACTATGCTCCATTCTGTGGAGAAGTACATTAACAGCTATGACACATCTTACTTTGGTGGCTAGTATATTTGAAACTTTGAAAAAAGAAGCTGTAAATAGCAACGTACACCAAGCTTTAAGTATTTATTAAACAAAAAAATAATAAATAAGCTCTTTTATTTTGCCACATTCAGAATTTCATCAGATTAAAGTACCAAGCAGATTAGAGACATTTAAAACATTTCAGGAATCATGTGATATTAAAAAGCCGGAAAATTTAAAGGGATAGTGCCTTTTATATATAAAGGCAAGTAGTACATATTGTCCCAAGTCACAGTACAATAAACCCAGCCCTAAAACTTCACATCCATCAATCAAATATATATAAAACAGGATAACATAACCAAATACAAATAAACAAAAACCAAAATACATCAACAATGAAAACCTTTTCATACAAGAAAACAGAATATGTATATAAATACACATAAAACTGATTCATATTTAAATACAAATATACATACATATAAGAATTACCTTTTTAAAGCTTTCAATTTTAAGATGGGGCTATAGTTATATGGTCATTAAGACCTAGCCAGCCACAGGAATTCAAACAAATTTGCCAGTATAGTTCTCCCCTTTCCAATGAAACTGATCAGGGTCCCCCCCTCCGTGGGTTAGGTAAAACCTTTTCCAATACATAAAAATCTAAAAAAAAAATAATTCTCAAAACTGATAATATGTCTAGCTAAAGCATTGCTATCCTCCTTCTTACAGATATCGTAAATATGTTTGTATATCCATTCCCAGAGCTTATGTTCCATTTTTTGCACATAAAAACATGGGCAAAGCTGACATTGTGCCAAATACACAAGTCCTTTACTCTCACAATTACATTTATACTTAGCAGTTATAACCTTCCCTAAGACTGTAGTTTGAGTAACCTCCAAGATGTATTGACAATAATTGCATCTCCCACACTTTCATAGTTCACCCCCAGTTTGATGCGTTGGGGTACTCCATAATAGATTTCAAATTAAAACCTCGTTTGGAGACCACCATTGGTTTAGAACCCACCTTGTCCCTAATACCAGCATCTTCCCTTAAAATATTCCAATTTCTGTACAACATATTACATAATAGCCCACTAGCAACTCTATATATTGTAATAAATCAATGCAAATACCTTGGAACAGCTAGTTGATACTCCCACAAGAGGTGATAATATCTTGGACTTGGTATTGACCAACATGAGTAACCACTGCAGCACCCCTATGGTATCATCCTCCCTGGTAAGATCCGACCATAAAGCGGTCACTTTCAAAGCCACCATCTCCCCTGACTCCTGTCTAGCTAGGGTAAAAAAAAAACTTCTCCAAAGCTGATTACAACCTCCTGAGGACTGGTATAAACAGCTTCACAGCCCCTTCCCCCACTGTAGGAACTGGCACTGGTCCAAATCTACACCAGAGTACTATATGGGCATTTATATAGATGCATGGAATCAGGAATACCTGACAGGACAAAATCATCCTCCGCAAGGAAGAGTAAACCTGTCTGGTGGACATCTGCAATAAATAAACTATATAACAAAAGGAAAACATTGCTGTCCAGGACCAAGAAGGAGCAAGTGCCCAACTGGAAGCAATCTCTCCTTAGCCTGAACAAGCAAATAAGAGCACTAGTGAAATCCTCTAAAGCCAACTTTGAGTCCAAATTGGCCACATCTACTAGAGACAAACATAAGGCCTTCTTCACGTATGTCCACAGTCTCGAAGGAAGCACCCAGATCTGTTCAGAACTGGTGGTCAAGGGCACCACATACACAAATGGTGTAGATATAGCCAATCTGTTGGTTGACAGTTTCAGTGAAAACGTCTCCCCTCTGTCCCCCCATCAGTAAATCAGGACATCCCCAGTACCTGACCCCCACCCCTTATCTTTAGGGAACAGGTCATCACTGCCCTCTCAAAGGCAAAAAATACAGCCTTCATGGGACCCGATAACATCCCAGGCTGCATCCTACATGAACTCAGGCATGTACTTGCAGCACCATTAGTCACCCTATTTAACCAAAGCCTGAGTACTAGCTTTGTCCCAGCTGAGTGGAGGACAGCCACTGTCATCCCTTTACACAAAAGTGGAGCATCTACTGATCTTGGAAATTATAGACCCATTCGCCTAACTAGCCTGATCTGCAAGGCCATGGAATGGATTATCATGGACCTCATTAACAGGGACATTGGCAACCTCCAAACACACGACCTCACACAGGCTTTGTCACGGGGAGGTCATGTCTGTTAAATCTGGTTGACTTCTTTGAGACAGTCACCAAAGCCATGGACGAGGGGAAGACAGTGCACACCGCCTACCTTGACCTGGCCAAAGCCTTCGACACTATTCCCCACTCCGGCATAGTAGATAACCTCTCTCAACTAGGCATCAATCCATATGTTACCAGATGGGTAGCAAACTGGCTGACTGATAGAACCCACAGAATCAAAACAGGGGAAGCCACCTCAAGCAGTAGACCCATAACAAGCGTCATACCCCTGGGATCAGTCTTGTGGCCTCTGTTATTCAAGATATACTTCTCTGAGGTGCAGGCCAAAACCAGTGGGCTATGGCTGACCAAGTTTGCAGATGACTGCAAGTTGAGCGCAGTCATCAATTCCCCAAGTGAAGTGGATGTCATCGAAGAGGGTCTCACCCAAACAAATGACTGGTGCCAGAAACATGGACTCAAGCTGAATGCCAAAAAAATGCATCATCATCCCCTTTGGGGAGAGTGACGTCCCCACATATTATCACATTAATAACAATGTCCTAAGTACACAATCAGTAGTGAGGGATTTGGGAACCCAGGTTGACAGCAACCTGACTTTTGACCACCATGTTGCTTCCATTGTAAGGAAAACTTTATACATGGCTCCGTCATAAGTAAGGGTATCTCATCCTGGGACAAAGAGGTCATAACATCCCTGTATTCTTCCCTTATATGGCCAATTATTGAGTACAATGCCCCCTTCGGCATGTACCTCACAAAGCACATGCAGCAGCTGGAGAGACCACAGATGTTCCTCACCAGGAGAATCCAGGGCCTCAAACCTCTACCCTACACAGATAGGCTAAAAGTCCTGTCCCTCTACTCAGTTTCATACAGACTCCTCAGAGGTGACCTCTGTCTGGCACACAAAGCAATCTCAGACCCCGCATTGATGGGACTGCTGCATATCTGCAAGTCAAGCTCCACTCATGCAGCCCATATGCATGACCTCAACCTGGTCTGTGATATCAACAGAACTTGTTGGCGGGACAGATTTGTGTCCTAGAGACTCCCTCATCTGTGGAATAGACTCTTTCTCCACGCCAAGTAGAGTACCTAATTATCCCTTTTTAAGTGCAACCTGGATAACTTGATGGAAAACAGAAAATACACCCCTGGGATTCCACCTGTGTCCCTTGCTGGACAGGAGCTTTGGGTGCTGACTTGTTTAAACATGGGCTAAACTCTTGGCTAGGCTTATAAGGGCCTCGGGGCCAATAGTGTAGTAACCTCCTATGATCCTATGAATAAACACATTATTACTAAAGGATGTATTACATTCAGGTCTTGAATGGGGTTCCAGGATCTCAATATCATACCCACCATTGAATCTCTTGATTGCAACAGAGGGGCAAAATGCCCAATTTTCCTTTTATGACTCACTTCTTTTATAATTTCCTCTATAAGCATGGGTGGGTAACCCCTCATTCTAAACATATTAAACAGCCCTTCACATTCCTTAACAAAATCATCACACCTGGTATTCATGTGCACGGCCCATACCAGTTGCCCTTTAATGACAGCTCTTTTCTATGAAAAAGGATGAGAGCTATCAAAGTGCAAAAAAGTATTAGAATATGTGGGCTTATGATACATTCTAGAAATATATGTGTTAGTAATCAAATCCTTAATAAGCAAAACATCAAAATAAGCAATACTTATATCATCCATTATAAAAGTAAATTTAAGAAAATCTGTAGTCAAATTAAGATAGTCAATAAACAGGGAAATATTGTCTCTGTCAACTCTCCATAAAATAAAAATATCATCCAAATAGCATAAATAAAGCTTAACATTAGAAAAATATTGGCTATTAAAAACAAAACTGAATTGTCATTAAAGCATAATGATGTTGGCAAAAAGGGATCCAGATGGGGACCCCATGGCTACCCCTTCTCTCTGTAAATAAAATGTGCCATAAAACACAATAAAATTGTTCTGAAGCACAATTTCCAGGAGGTCCACAAGAGTATTGATCTTATCCTGGGTGATGCCCCTCCTAAATAAATACTCAGAAAACCAAGATACTCCAGTCTGATGTGGAATAACTGAATAAAGGTCCTGAACATCAATAGTTAAAAAAATATCATTGCTGCCAAACACCACCCATTTACTTTCTCTAAAAATTGCTAAGAGCCGCAACAAATATGCATTTCATTTGCTACCAAATGCTTCAAGTTTACGGCCAAAAATCTTGCACATGTGGTGGTGATTGAGTCTCGACCATCAAAGATAGGCCAAAAGGGAGGATTAAAAATATCCTTATGGATCTTCGGGACACCAAATATAATGGATATCAGAGGAGAGGAAATGTTTACATAATTAAATTCATGGATCGAAATTCTCCCTTCAATAAATATATCTTTGAGCTGGATCCTAATTTTATAATATGCAGTATTTAATTGATTTCTACTGATCACTTCATAGGTATTCATATTGAAAAGTGAAAGCATACGTTGCTTATAATCATCACAATCTATAATAACTAATCCCCCACCCTTGTCTGGAAGCATCAGTCTCACATCCTGCCCTTTAACAAATTTTAAAAGTTCAATTTCATTGATTGACATATTAAAATCATTATTTCTAGGTTTCCCATGCAAGATGTTATGAAAATCCAATTCACATAATTTTTCAAAAAGAACCAAGGTGGGATGCAGGGGGGATTATAAGTGCTAGATACTTGAAAAGATCGTGATATTGCTTCAACTTCATTAAATAGCAGGGTCAAGTTTAATTTACACAGAAATAATTTTAAGTCTATCAAAACTTCCGCAATATTAGTTTTGCATGATGGAACCAAGGTTGCCCTTTTGAAAAAAGATTAACAATCGATTTATCAAGCGGGGCATTGGAATAGTTATATAAATGAAAATCCCCTGCATCATTTTTAATAATACATACATGTTGCATATGTTCCATAATACCTACAGAATTACTCAAATCTTCATGTTCCATAATCATCTCCTCTGGTTCTTGCTTGTCAATTCCATCGATCGGACTGAGGGGGCCTGTTGGTATTGTTCATATATCATTGGTTGAATCTCGATGGAATATTCTGTTCCCCAGTATCCCATTGATTTGACTAAGCCCTGTTTTTTTAGGTGCTGAGATTACCATAAAGGAAAACCCCTATGTTTCACAATATCTTCGGACTGTTGTTGAATAAAGGAAACTCCACTCCCATCAGAATTATTAGCCAAATGATTATTTATTTGATCATCAATAGGGATAGAATATCCAGGGTGAGTTGTTGTAAATTATCTATTACCTCAACTCTGAGATTCAGGAGGGTCAGGGTAAGCAGTTCCCTACATGTATTCCACCATATCTCTTTCCAGCTTCTTTATCTTAGTAGCCCTAAATTTAGAGAGATGTTTTTCAATAGTGGAAAAGATATGGGAATGTTTCACTCTAAATTCTTCATATTTCAAGTCATGTAATATGTCATTATTCAAGACATTAACTTCAGAGGAAAGTTGATCAATGAGCCTGACATTATATTTAATCACCATCTCCATATACTTGCACCTGTGTATGTCAAATAGTGTGAGCAATTCCTTATGGAGGGGAGAATTCCTCTCTACCCCAGTAGGATAACGCCAGAGCCTAAGGCCTTTTGGAACTCTCTTAAGATGAATATTCTAAAGTAAATATGCATTCTCTAGTTGAAGTTTCTTTAACTTCAACAGTTTATAACTGAACTCACCCAATTTATCATTTAAATTATCCTTATTTAAAGTCATTGTATTTTGAAATGAAAATTGGCTCTGAAGCCAGTCCGAGAGTGATGGAACATTCCCGGCCCATTGATGGGACCTGTTTGAAGCTGTAGGACATCCCCCAGTTGCTGAAGTATTTGCTTGAGTATTAAGCCTGATATCCTGGTTAGGAAGTATGGTAGAAACAAGCCATCCATCTCTGTTGCTTTCCCTCAGACCAGTTGCCATTCATGGCGGTTTTTTTTCTTAGTTTGTCTTGGCTTTTCGTAAATGATATTTGAAACTTTACAGGAGACCTAGACCTAGACTATCAATTTGTTGACCTGAGCTTCTGTTTGAGTTGAGAAGGAAAAAGTCTCATCTAAAGCTACAATTAGATATCTTTTTTATGTGGTCTAGGTAATTGGACTGCTAGTTGAGTTGGTCATCGAGACAGCGAAAAGAGTGATAGCGTGGTGTGTACTACTGATGTTTAAATTATTAGTGGTAAGACTATTCCAAAGTAGTTTAAAATCTTACTGCAAAGATTTGGAAATAATGCCAAGATACTGGCCAGATTAGGTAAGCATAATAAAGAGAGGAGTGGTACCAGTTGTGACCATTGTAGCACACCTGTTCAGATGGATCTTGATTCTGACTGTGTGTTAGCTGTGGCACACCCTAATAGATGAATCCTTATTCTGACTGCGAGTTGGGTGTGGCATATCCCTACAGATGGATCATGATTCTGACTGCAAGATAGGTGTGGAGCACCCCTACAGATGGATTTTTATTCTGAGTGTGAGTTTGTTGTGGCACAACTTTACATTTGGAGCCTGAATCTGACTGTGATACAGGTGTAGCACACCCCTAAAGATGAATTCTGATTGACTATGAGTTAAATGTGGTACATCCCTACAGATGGATCTTGATTCTGACTGTGGGTTAGGAGTTACAAGTCCGAAAGTTCTGTCTTTAGGGTAACCTTTAAATCCACCATGTGACTTCATTAGAAAAAATGCACAATATGGTAATTTGTGTAGTAGGATATTGTTGGCTACTGTTTTGTAGGTCCTTTTAAAATCAAGATTATTGTACCAGCAGGCTGTCATCCATTTTTGTGTACATTTGATTTTTAAATGTATGTATTATAATTAATATAGTGTAATTAGGTCCAAAACTATATTGCTTATCAATGAAGATATCATGCTTTAAAATGATTTCAAGGATGTAACCATGGACTATTTTTTCCAGAATAATTGCTAGAAAACATAGCTTAGCAATGGAATTAAAGTCTAAGGCAATAGTGAATGATGGAACCATAGTAAGGGAAACTATTAAAGCATATTTAAAACTATAGGGAATAGTTCATACAAAGTGTTTTGGGATTATCTGACTTGAAGGGATATTTTATAGCTACACAGTTAAGGCTCCTATACATATCATAAGCAGAAAACTTTAATTCAAAGTAGGAAGGGATGATGATGAAAAAGGGGGATGACTCAAGAAATAGGGAGAGAGTGAGATTTTGGATGAAAATCCTTAATGATAACAATAAACATACAAAATATTATATTCATAAAGTAGGAAAAAGTATTATAGGAACTAAGCCAACATGGGAATGGAGGAAGAAGATTCTGATGATAGGGATGACTGCAATTAGGGGTACAGAGAACAAGCAAGAGAGGGCCAGAATTTACTGGAGAAAACTGGCAAAGGAACCACGGTATTAGGAGCAAATAATTCAGAGGGAAAGGTAATAGCATGGGAAGAGGTCAAGATGACATTTGGACTGCAGGCTAGAGATTGCCATCCCTAACAAGGATTGATATCAGAGTACAGGCAAAGAGAAAAGGAAATCCTAGGGGAAAGACCAGCACTGTTAAACTTTTTAGTTGAATTTATTTATTTATTGACATTTGATTACCGACTGGGTGGAAGCCCATTTTCAGCGGACGCCCAGGGGAAAAAGCTCCAAATTATTGCAAAACATTTTAAGAACAATAATTTTACAATCTTCAAAAATAAAACAAAAACATCTGCGGTTTAAATAATTACAACAAATTAGACATAATATAAAATCATTGGTTAAGAGTCAATACAAGGTATATGACAATCATTTAATAATCAGAAGAAATTTAGACAGTTTGTGGAGAAATTAAAGGTAAGTTAGTCTAATAGAAACAGGAATTGCAATATGAAGTGAGAGAAAAACAGGCTTATGGTATATTTAGAGAAAAAGCCAGAGAAGAGAATTAGATAACAGTAGGGAAGTAAGTGAAGAAAGAAGGCTAAGGAGGTTTAAAGAATGAAACGGTGTTTGTTCACATTTTGGGATTTAGGTTATCCTGTTTTTGAGCAAGAACTGAGACAGATTTTTAACTAGGAAGTCTTTCAGAGTGGTTTCAGTGGAAGGGAGGGAGAAAGGGTATTGACCTGATGGATGCAGGTAAGGAATTCCAGGCCTTAGCAACCTTATATGATTACAGACAATGTCCAGCAGATTTGCTAGGTTTATAGACAGACGGGAGTTTTTGGTTACTGTATCACAATGACTGATTGGGAAGACAGTTGTGTAGAATGTTTTTAGTGCTGGACAGGCAGATGGATGCTGGAAAATTTTATAGGTGGTAAGAAGTTGTGTATATGTTAGATGATGTGGCAGCTCTAACCAATTTAGACTTTTTGGTGCTATACATTGGTGGGTTCTCAATGGGGTATGTCCTGCAAATTTAGCAACTTTGTTATAACATTGTTCAAGTTTCAATTTTTGTGAATCCTGAAGGTTAGTAAGGGAGTACCAGATAGAAGAGTGGGGAGGAGATAAGTAGTGGCAAGTGCAGTTTTAGTTGCATTGGTGAGGAAGTTTTTGACTCTGTAAAACATCCCTAGTTTTTGATGAGTTTTTCTTATGCTATTTTGTATATGCAGGTTGAATATAAGATTATCATCCACTATCATTTCTCATAGTTTGCTGTGAGAAGAGAATCTAGAACAGAAGCTGCTGTTAAAAAAGGGATAATTAGTAGGGCATATAAAACATTGCATGATAACTATAGGAACTGATCAGAGGAGTTTAGAAAATATTGGAAGAGAGACTGGATAAGCAATGTATAAAGAAATAATAGAAGGATATATGTATGGCTCTCAAATATGCAACAATGTCCAAAAAATATAAGATCTTTGCTTGGAAGTGTTTGCGCAGGTATTTTTATATCTCAAGCAGACTCCAAAGAAATTTAACTAAGGTAGATTAAACATGTTGCAGGTGTGATAGGGAAGAAACAGGTAATTGGGATCATATTTTTGGGAATATAATGAGTTGGCAGGTTTTAAAAATTCCTTACAAACTACTCTGTCAAAAATACTGAGAGGGCAAATTAGTGTATCTTAGGAAATTATTATTATTTTTGAGCTGGAATACAGGATCTGAATTGCCTAGGCACAGTAAGACCTTGCTAAGTTTAATTTTGGTGGCTGCCAAAAAGAAAAGAAACAGTCACTAGAAAATAGAAATGAAACACTAAACCAACTGTATTGACGTAGTGAATATAGTAAAATAAATAAAAGAACTAGAAGTAGGATCTTTAGAAAGGGGTAAGAGCAAATTGCATAGAAAAAATGGGAAATTACGCAGAAAAAACTGGGAATTTTGGCAACAATACCTGCAGAATGATGTTTTGGAGGAGGAATGAGGTTTAAGGGAAGGCAGGAATTGAGTGAGTTATGTAATATTGACTTGACAATGACTATATAGAAGATTATATGTGATTTATAATGTTTGTAACT
Source organism: Protopterus annectens (assembly GCF_019279795.1). Classification (NCBI taxonomy): domain Eukaryota; kingdom Metazoa; phylum Chordata; order Ceratodontiformes; family Protopteridae; genus Protopterus; species Protopterus annectens. Next base: position 808,469,493 of record NC_056743.1, read on the forward strand.
GATGATAGATCAACATGTTTTTTTTTTTATTTATATGAATGTGTGATTGCCTATATCATAAGTGGTAATTCAATAAAGAGCTATAGGGAACATTTATTGTAGAAAGAGCAAAATTATAAATAAAAAAATTAATGGCTTGAAACATTATACCTGTCTGTAAGATGGGGGGGGGGGGTGAATAGTATATAAATTAATGATATAGTTGCATTTTATTTTTCAAAGGAGTTCTTGCACTTTGTGTTTATCGATAATCCTAAAACAATAATTATGCAGTAAGTATAGGTGAGAGACTGCTTCTGAAGAAAACTTGATTTAGAGGAAGGGGGGTTTGGCAACATTATCGTCAATGTTTTTGAGAATTTCATTGTTTAGGATATTAATAGAGACTGACTTGGAAAATATGTTATTGATGTCTAAGCTAAGTTCCATATGGGTGCACTTTAATGGTTAGTTGTAGTCCTAGTGTGCCCTGCATGTTGGCCATGATTTGCAAAATAAACATAGGATGAACAAGAATGCTTTCAGTGTTCTTCTTACTATTTTAATAGCAGTTCAGATTTAGTTTTCACAATATTAATAAATAAAACCTATTACATCTGAACACGCCAGATACTGCAATATGCATTTATGCGTTACAAATTAAGGAGGCTTGTCGTAAAAGGAGTTCTGCAGTACCAGTTTTTCAAGTAATTGATGTAGTAACTTTTTTCCTTTTTTGTTTTTGATAATGAAATGGATTAAGATTGCTAATCTCTGGGAGAAGAAAATTCTATTAGTGATGATTTAACAAAAGTATAATAATATATTAAAAAAGTCCAAACCACCCTAACCATCTTATATTAGTAATAATATTTGGTTAGTGTGTGAGTTATGCTTCCATTTAAAACCCGTTTGACCACAATCCATCATCTGTGATGACATTATAGCGTAAACCACACCCTAACCATTTATGTTTTCTATGCTAGGACAAAGGATAAGGGCTGGAGATACTCAATGCATTTATGCTATGGCAGAAATGACATGTTTTATGAAAGTGAATAATTTCAGGAATATTGGAACTGTACTGTGTTGAGAAGATAACATATATAATGACTCATTCATAATATCTTTTGATCTAGTTTTGTTCAATGTCCCATTCAACCATGTTACCTCAGACTGTTATGGATTTTGTTACTAGCTGTTTTAAAGGCCATTAAACAAAACTGACAAAATAGACAATAATAATCCTGAACACCACAGTCATTAATTGTGAGCAATATATACATGATGCCACTATCAACTGCTTATGTTTATATGTTACAATGTTAGCTTTCCTTGCTTATTTATTGTAGAAGGAAATAGCAAATAAGTAATTAGTGTATGTGTGTGTGTCACACACACACACACACACACACACACACACACACACACACACACACACACCTGAAAATGCTGTTGATGCTTCCCATTAGTGGACATATCTCCTTCCCATCACTGGATTTACACTCTTTCTCCTTGTGGGATTTATCTTATTACAAAAGAATATAAATATATATATATATATATATATATATATATACACACACACACACACACACACACACACACACACACACACACACACACACACATATGCAGTTTTGTATTTTCTGTATAACTACAGCAAGAATCTGCTTGCCTACAAAGAATACACTTGACACTGGAACAGCCTCAGTTGTTCTTGTTTTATTTTTCTCCTTTATTCTGTTATGTAGTTAAGTTATATAAGAGAGAGCTGTAGTTTCAAAGGAGGAGTAAAATGGAAAGCAAGGAATGGCATGAGATATATTGAAATTCACCTCTATGATTAACATAATACATTAATAGTAAGAAGGTATTTTTAAAAATAGTGAAGTTAAATAAACAGCACATCTTTTAATTATTTTTATTTCCTTCAAGTTTTTGACCAGTATGATGTATTCATCCAAAATGATCCCATTTCATCACTTAGTTCTGCAACAGAAAAAAAGGTATCAGTGAAGAACTGTAATAAAACAAACACATACTATATCTACTATGATTATATGAAACACCATTTCATACAAAAGACACATTCACGGCACCTGATAGATATTTTGTAAGGATTTGTCCAGAATTAAGGTAAGCAGCAATACCAGTACAAATATGTTGTAGGTAGTCGGACTTGTAAGTGTTAAACAGTGTTGAGTGACTACAAGAAAAGGAGGACATTTGCAGAGAGAACTGTTGAGAAAGTAATTAACCTGTCAGCTGTAAATATTTAGCGAGTAAAGGGATAACAAATAAATAAATAATGGGGCAGTAGCAATGTCTGGCCATACCTGGATGCCGGATGAAGAGACCTGAGGAACTGGCCAGAAATGGGAGGGAGTAAGAGAGGGAGAAAGGAAAGAAAAAAACAAAAGTAGGAACAGCTGATAGAAATGTGGGGCTGTACAGCTACATGGAAAAATACAGCATCAATAATTGTAGTAGATACGGACAAATGAGTTAAGGAGAGTAAATAGCTGAATTGGAGCAAACTGGGAAATGTCAGAGTGAATCTGAAAAGTGAGGAAGCAGAGTGAGGCATGAGTTCGTTCATATGTAGAAGACATGTATGATAGGAAACATCCATAAACCCTACAATGTATCTGGCAATACATATGGAACAGCAGGAGAAAAAAAAGAAAATGGCTGCAAAAATTAAGTCATACTAGTGTTAAAGAACACACCGAACATGACAGGAACAACTAGACATGAACAGCCTAATTAAGCAGTAATGAAAATGTTTTTGCAAGAAATATATATTGCAAAACAGGATTAAGGTAAACTAAAATTACTAGTAAAACTAATTAGTGCTTAAGATGAAATTAATGAATAAAGATGAGACAGGCAGACATACATTGGGATTCATTAATGGCAACATTAAATGTACACCATTCTGACTGAACTGACAACACAAGCATAACTCACACCTTCTTCCTCCTACACTGTGTACAATGTTCTGAGTGAACAGACAACACAGACAAAACTCACACCTTCTTCCTCCTACACTAAGTTTACAGAGTTCTGAGTGAACAGACAACACAGGCATAACTCACCTTCTTCCTTCTACACTGTGTACAGTGTTCCGAGTGAACAGACAACACAAGCATAACTCACACCTTCTTCCTCATACACTGTGCACAGTGTTCTGTGTGAACAGACAACACAGACATAACTCACACCTTCTTCCTCCTACACTAAGTTTACAGAGTTCTGAGTGAACAGACAACACAGGCATAACTCACCTTCTTCCTTCTACACTGTGTACAGTGTTCTGAGTGAACAGACAACACAGACATAACTCACACCTTCTTCCTCATACACTGTGCACAGTGTTCTGTGTGAACAGACAACACAGATAACTCACACCTTCTTCCTCCTACACTAAGTGTACAGTGTTCCAAGTGAACAGACAACACAAGCATAACTCACACCTTCTTCCTCATACACTGTGCACAGTGTTCTGTGTGAACAGACAACACAGACATAACTCACACCTTCTTCCTCCTAATTTTAGTTTTCCTACTGATATTCTTGCAGCCTTAAATATCGAGAGGATTCATAAAAGTTATCACAAAGTGTAGACTACACGTACACGTAATGTAATCTTTCTGAGTGACTAGAAAACACAAAAAATATGGTAGGGATGTTTCTGAAAACAGATCGTGTACACTTAGTGCAGGCATTAATGAATCTGGCCCTAGACTTAAAACCTAGTTCAGCAAAGAAAACAATAATCAAATAAAGGGAAAGAGCTTACCCTGGAGGGTTTGAAGTTGGGCAGAATTAAAATGGATTTAATTACAGATGTGCTGAGGACTACTTATTGGGGCAAAACACTGGTTGGACGATGGCTGAATTCCTATTTTGTAGATCTTTAGTTTACACAAAGCACCACTTAGGGAATTCACTTCAGGCTGAATTCTTATTTTGTTTACCTTTAGTTTATTCAGTTCAAGTAAAAAAATTATTCAATTTACTAAATCCCTGTATGTTCAATAACATTCAGTGTAACTATAACCAAATTATTTAAAATAACAATTCTGTTTAAGCATGTGTGCTGTTTGTGACCTAAAACTTGTCACAAGTTTGGATTACCTGAACAGATAACCAATAATCAGTAATTATTTATGCATTTACATCAGAGAATAGGCCACTGTTTTTAACCCATATGAAAAACTTTTTCAAGTACATGTATAGACAGGAAATGCTTAGTGTACCTGCAAAAAGTGCACGAATGCGCGCAACTGTGTGTGTGTGTGTGTGTGTGTGTGTGTGTGTGTGAATATTTTTCCTTCCTTAGCATATTTTATCCCTTCTTTTCTAGCAGTCTAAAGGAGAGAGAGAGAGAGAGAGAGAGAGAGAGAGAGAGAGAGAGAGAGAGAGAGAGAGAGAGAGAGCTCTGCCTAGGAAGGCCAAAGGCAGATAATGTTGCTAGATGGATGGATCCAAACGAATCAGTGTTGTGTTAGAGAGGTTTGCCTTTTGACAAAGCTTTGTAATATTTTTGAACCCATTGCTGTCACCTTCCACGAAGCACAACTTTAAAATGGTCACAGTGCAGCTGCTGCTTTACAGGTGTAACTACAGGCTGAGTTTTATATATGAAACCATTTTACCTTATGTTTATCAGGAAACAAATAAAATTCAGACTAGACTACTTTCAAGACTGAAATCAGATTTTTTATTGTGATCTTATTAAAAGCTTGTTCCTGTCTCTTTGTGTCCACAAATGAAGTACTTTCTTCTATATTAGTAAAAATAAGGATCCCCTTTGCCAGGCTTGTGCAGTCTTACAGTTTATATGCAATGGGCTGGGAGTACAGGGGGTCTTGCCATGTAGCAAAATTTTCAGCTGTTGTGTACGTGTTTTAGTTATATTGGGGTATGACCTGTCAGTTTTGATCTTTTATTCATCAATTTGCAGATGACCAAAAAATGGTAGCTTATTTATTTATTATTTATTTTACATTTGTTGACCGGGAAAGTCCAACTGGATGCATGTCCATTTTCAGCGGCGGCCCAGGGAAAAAAGCTCCACAGTTCAGTTTTAAGCAAAATATAAGGTGTATACAGAAGTTTTAAAATTTACATAGATAGTAAAAACTTTAACATTGACTAGAAAAGCAGGAGGAGTAAGTAGCTTAAGTATTGAGTAAGAGTAGACGTGTAAAGAGAACAGTGTAGTGGATAGATAACAGAGTGTCCTAGCAGTGACATATGGCTATTGATTAAGGGGTTAGAATTAGAGGTGGAACTGGAAGGAAGGTAGAGATGTTGCATTCTTTTGATGATGAAGCTGAAGTCAGTGGGCAAGAGTAAGGGGAGAAGGTGGGGGGGGGCAGCCAGGTGGGGAACATGTGCATATCCATGTGTGCTTTAGATGTTCTTTCAAGAGTCTTTTAAATGTAATTTTTGATCCTGCTGAGCTAATAGTAGTAGGTAGGGTGTTCCAAATTGTACCTATGTAGTTAGGGAAGTGGGAGTCCCCTGCTGTGTTATCTTGGTGACCTTGATTAATTTTTTGTCGCTAGAGCAAAGATGTCTAGTTTTAGCTTGTATTTCTAGTAGATTGGCCAGAGCTGGAGTTTTGTCTGGGAATAGTAGGAGATTATGGGCAAAGGAAAGTTAATGATAATTTAGGAGATTAGGAAATTCAAGCCAGCCAAGTTGTTTTAGGGAATGGCAGTGGTAGGGAGCACCAGTAGAAAATTTTGCAATTTGATTATAAGGTGTTGAGTTTGAAAATTTTGGTTTTGGGTACCTCTGTCACTTTTACCACCACATTGCTTTCAGTTTTATATACATCTTCTAGTTTGAATTGCTCCAGATCGCAGCACCAAAATAAACAAACACAGAACCTATCAATAGAGTGCTGTCACTTGGTTCACCTAGACTACCCACTTCTGTCTTTGTAAATGGGTTGTTCACCTTTGTTAAACATCACATTGCTACTTTCTACCTTCTGTAATAATTTATTTATTACTGTCCATAAAATGTTGCATATAATCATCATTTTCACTTGATAAATTGATTTCTAATCAAATTTCACTTGATTTATTATTATTACTATTTTTTATTACTACTTTTTTTTTCTTATTTTTATTCAATGTGTTTATTAACAATATGTCTCATTGTTTATGTCTCATTGCTTATGTTTATGTGGAGCTTTTCTCCCCGGGCCTCTACTGAAAATGGAAATATATCCAGCTAGACTAGCCCGGTCAACAAATGTAAAATAAATAAATAAATAAAATTCTCAAGGAGCTGTTCCAGCAATGTGCAACCTACTCTGTGGAAAAATACTTCCATTACTTTCTGAGCCATCCTCTCTCCACATCTTCTGGGTCTTTTGCATCTCTCTTTCAGAAATACTACTTGATTGGGCTTCACTAATGTTCTTTAAGGACATACAAGTGTTAAAGTTGGCTGTAGTCCCTTTTTTCTCAGCAGTATGTTGTCTTTGGGGTTCCTTACTATGTCTTCTTTTGCAGACTTGCAGCATTTTAGTTACCTTCCCTTTAACTAAACCTTACAGTATTGCAGAAATGAAGCCATCAGAATTCTAATGAATACACTGCATGGGAGTCTTACCAAGTAAGTCATCCCTTCTTGTCCCTACTATTCAGCCCAAGTTGCATAACTTCACCCTTACCTACTCAAATTAAAGACAACTGGCAGTTAACCTGTCTCATGTCTTACTTCCCTGCTCTGAATCAGCTTTTCATAACACTCATACTTTGCTGCTACATTTCCAGTAGAGCTTTTTATTCTAGGTCAAAACTATCACACAGCTATGTGTGACATCTGTATTTGTGATCCTAATCATCTGAATTCCACTGTGCCTACAGTATTATCTTACTGCAGTGATTTCAACTTTCTGGAATTTCTGTTATTAAAAGGTATATGTGCCTGTGTTTGTGTTTTTCCTTTCTCTTCCTGTTCTTTGCGCATGTTGGCCTATAACACACCAGTCTAAGTTAACTGCTACTTTTACAGTATTCAGCCTGCTGTTGTGCTTTGGGAATAGTATCAACCACGTCAAATATTCACAGAAAAACATAAAAAATTATGACAAATAAGGATTGCTTGGGCTAGTTTTGTAGTCCAGTGTAGCTTTATGCATGCATATCACAGGCCAGGGATAATGAACCTTTAACCATAAGCATTCAGCCCATGGCATACCTCTCAACCTCTTAGAGCAAGAAATCTGGACAAAGCCTGACATAATGGGGAACAAAGACCAAAAACTAGAGACACATTTTAAATATTGCTCTTATTAACTTAGAACATTGATAGAAAACAGGATTTGTGTTAGCATGCATTTTTCTGAAGGATATGAAGTCTGAAACTCAAATGCATGTCATTATTTAGTGACTTTGATCCATAGATCATCCCAGTGAGTTGTCAAAAAAAAACATAATTTTTATGAGAAACAGACCAAAAATATCAGGCAAAATCTAGACATTCTGCGAAAATCTGTACAGCTAAAAGGTATAAGCCCATCATAAATTTGGCTTCCCATATAATCATCTAATAATTATTTAAAGTGTTTCTCATTCTCTTTAATTATATTTGAATCAGACATGGAGTAGACATATGCTCATATTTCTGTTTCTTTTAGATGGAAAAATGAGGCCAACTGTGTTACTACTGGCACAACAAGGAAACCTTCCCTCTTCCCTCTCCAAGGACCAACAAGAGTGGCTCTCCCTTGCCCACTGAGGGGACCCCAACAGCTGCAGAGGATGTGGTAACCCCTGGTCCACAGTGGTTGTAGGTGCTACACCAGAGGCATCTGGGGTAAAAGATGAGTGCTCTGAGGTACAACAAATGGTCACAGCAGAGTCACCCACCTGCAGCTGAGGCAAATTGCTGGCCTGCTGTGATGGCAAAGGCTGTTTGTTTAACTTTTCCTTTTTGTGTCTGGAAAAAGGATGAACTATGGGACTGGTAGTTTGTTCCATGATCAAGATGAAAAAGATGCCTCTTTTCAGAGGAAGACAAGCAACAAATGCCAGTAAAAACTACAACTCTTTAAAAACTGCTTTTTCATAGAAAAATACAGTAAAAAGCACATTAAATCACTTTTCAAGTCCCAAAAAACAAAAATAAACAATTTCTCCAAAGGAAAAAAAAACATTTTTTAGTTACTTTGCACATCTTTTAAACTGATAGGAAAAAAGAGAGCTTCTGTTTAAAAGTGCCATAAAGTATAGTGACAGTCCATTAAAACACAAAAATCCAAGATTTAAAATAACTTTCCTGAAAAGAAAAATGATAACTTGTTTTCCCAAAGAGAACTTATCATCCTGCAAAAGAACAGCACCAAGCCAACAGTCAACGCTCAAAACCATTAGAAGAGCATACTCTTTGGTGGCAGAAAATCTTTGAAGGGCTAGGTACACCATCTTATCTTTTTTTTTTTTTTTCTTAGATCAGAGAAAGCTATTTGACAGTCATGGCATGTGGACGGTCCCCCTGAAGCTTTGAAATCTGTCCAGCTGTTACATCCTTGACTAAGGCTACTGCAGCAGTGCTCAATATGATGAATATAACCAATTCAATCTGATGTGGGAAAGGAACTACAGTTATCAAACAGATTATTAATGTACTTGATGGAAAGGAAAAGACTGGGTCTATCTAAAAAAACTTTGGGTTGGGTGCTGCTCTGCCAGTGTTTCTTCCTGTGGACACCATCAGCCATTTATATCATTATTGTTTCTTGTGCTGTTAATGATATGGTTGGCTGCTGGTGTTTGCTTGGGGAAGAACCGGCAGAGCAAGAATTTATATCATTATTGTTTCTTGTGCTGTAAGGACGGCCACGGTGGTGCAGCAGTTAGCATTGTCACCTCACAGTAAGAGGGTCTCTGGTTCATTCTTCGGCTGGGGTGTCTTCTGTGCGGAGTCTACATGTCCTCCCTGTGGTCGTGTGGGTTTCCTCCGGGTGCTCCGGTTTCCTCCCACATCTCCAAAGACATGATGCAAGTGGATTGGACACTCTAAAATTGGCCCTAGGCGTGAGTCTGGGCATGTGTGCGCCTTCTGTGGAAGGTTGGGTGCTGGGCTGGCAACTCAACATCGTAAAAACTCCACTGCCAATCATGTGCAGACAAGGTGATCCGCTGTGGCGACCCCTAACTGGGAAAAGCTGAAAGAGAGAGAGAGAGATATTTGAAACAAACAAATTATTAATTTGATTTATCACTCCCTGACATACCAAGTAATAATGTCAGGTGTTATTTCAGTATGGTCTCTGGAACTTTGTATTGTGTACCCTGTTAGATTTAAACCACTGTTTACTAATTTAATCTGTAACTATCTAAATACTTATTTTTCTTTGGAGGATTTGTACAACTGTGTTAACATCTATCTCTCTCTCTATATATATATATATATATATATATATATATATATATATATCATAATGAAAATTGATATTACCTAGGTATTTTGGATTGTTTAAATCTTTGAACTTCTTAATAAGTTTCCCTGAACTATAGCAGTTGTGCTGACATGTTTAAGATAAGTACACATTCCATTTCGTCTGTAGTATCATTGGATCTCAATAATGGGATTAGATGTTTTTATTGATTAGTAATTCCAGACAGTAGTGTCTGCTTTATGTTTGCAAATTAGAACAGTAACATCAGTGGATGACAATTTGTTAGCCTACAGCATTTGTAAATCCTTGCAACATGGAACATAGCTGAACATCTTTAATCATAAATGAAGTGTTCCTATGCAGAGCCTTACCTTGGACTTATCTTTGTTTATTTTCATACTATTCACAAATGTTGTTCAGTTCATTTTATTCAGTTTGTAAACGTGCATAATCAGCATAGTTTCATTTTATCTTCATCATTTTATTTGTATCAGCTGCATGCTTTGTAAATAATCCAGCCTACCTGCTCAACAGCCATCAAGCACAAACAGCAAAAAAAATAATTCAGTACTAACCTATGGGGAGCTCCTGTGCGCATGATTCTTGCATGTCTTATATTGCTTAATTAAATATTCAACTTCTTGCCTTGAAGCTGTTGTTCAAACCAATGACATTAATAAAATTATTTAATTTCAGATCAGTTAACATACTGACTAAGATAGTGTAGTGCATGCTGTGAAATGCCTTGGTATAGTCCAAGCAGACAATATTTACTTGTAGTCCGGCTTCTGTACAGTTATTTATATTGTACTGCATGGAACACCTTGATTATGTTCTAAAATCAGGGAAAGAAAGGCTTATTAAGCATTCTCCTGATTTCAAAAAGGTGCATAACAATATTTTATTCAGCACTCCTCCTCACCACTGTTAGGTTCCAGTTTTGTGCTAGAGTATTAGGAGCAATAAGTGACCACCACAGAACTGTGTCAGGAATTCAACAATTAACTTTAAAACACTGAAAAAACTTCATTCAGGCTTTCTTTTTTAACTGAACAATGTGTTTTACTTATTTTAAAACTTTTTGTTCAGTGCTGGCTACTCTCTGTGTGACAGCAATAAGCATGTTAAAGCCTGTAAAGCTGTAAAACACTCAGCATGCCTACATTTTTTCTTTAACTATTGTAACACATGGAAGGAGTTTAATCTCCATGCACTACACAGAATTATGATTGAGTCTCTTCAGTCCTAATACTTTTTGTAATGTCTTCTCAGCTTAGAAGCCAAACTTCACCTTTCAAACTTCATGTTGGTAATGAATTTCATAACATCCCTGTCTCAAACAATAACATAATTCCTTTGTGTCCCAATATAATCCTCTATATCGAGAAAGAAGTCCTTTGCAGAGACTCCAGATCGACCTTATAGGCATGCCTGACAGATATCAACATAATTAGTAACCAAACGTTCCTTTAGCCAATTTAGAACTCAAATGTTTAGCTGTTATACCAAACACATTCATAGGTATTTAGTTTGTCTGTATTAATTTTAACATTCCTATTTTTATGGGTATCAGTCAGTCATGTTTGCAGTATCTTGGTATGTTAATCTGTCCTTAGCAAGCGATGAAACAAAAAATGCCAGTGTTTCACTAAATTTTCTTTGCTCTTTGAATCCTCAAGTATAGTACAGGACTGTCAAACCTTGATATCTTACCATTCTTGAGTGTCTCAGGTTTTCTTTTTTTCATTATTTGGGTCTTCTGAATGTATGCACTCTGCTTACCTGGTACATAACTATGTGTTTTGCCTGTTCAATCATGCTATTATCTCCATTAGAGACAAAAGTGTAACAATAATATGCTAAAAGTCCTGGTTAACTGTTTATTGTGTTCCAAAGTAGCACCTTAAAAAGTGACATATTACAGTGAGTGAGTAAGTGTTACTGCTCTGGCTTCCTTTATCTACTTTTATGCAACAAAAAAGGAATTACTATACTCCTATAATTTGATTATGAAATTTATTCTTTCTTTTGTAAGAGTTGTTTTATAATTATTTCTTGTCTCTCTGTGTTCTATTAATAATCTGTGTGTGCATCCATTTTATTTATATATAATATATATGTATACACACACACACACACACACACACACACACACACACACACACACACACACACACACACACACATATATATTTATATATATGGGTTCCCTTCAGGAGGTTGAACTTTTAAAAGCTCAACTTTCATATGGCCGAGACCATATGATCGAACTTTTAAAAGTTTGAACGGTCTGAATGGGGATCTCCATAGAGGACGTTACGGGAAGATTTCCCTTTACCGCAATGTAGTGCGATCTCAGAGTTGGTATATTTAAATAGTGGGGGGTGTGGGATGTACAGGGGGTCTTGCCCCCCTGCTAGCACTGTTTAGTTTTTTTTTTTTCATAGGTACATAGGTTCATAGCTAGGTACTAGGCTATCGGCCCTAGGGCCTATACAAGCCCAGCCAAAAAGGTACCCTGGCTTTTGCCACCCAAGAAAATTATTTTCCTGTGCCACTGTCAAGCAGAGCCACAGAAGTGATCCCCAGGGTGAATTTCCTATTTCCCATCCAATCATCAAGATTTTTCTTGAAGAGTGCTAATGAGGAGCTTTGTTTGATATAGATAGGTAGTTTATTCCAGAGTATGGGAAGTCTCTGGGACAGGAATCTATCCCTCCGGCATGTTCTGTTTATTGTGGTGACAAGGTTTAGGTCCCTAGAGCATGTAGCTCTGAGGGATTGGGATTTCTCTAAGTGGAGCATGTCCAACAGCTCTGGGTTTGACATAGCTTTGTATGTTAGGCAGAGATCACCTCTGAGTAGGTGATATGTGACGGAGTAAAGTTGGAGTTTTGTGAGACGGTCTGCATAGGGCATCTGTATGAGGCTGGTAATCCTCTTTGTGAGGTTTTTCTGTGGCCTTTCCAGTTATTGTAGATGCCTTGTTTATTTATTTATTTTTTCACATTGTCGAACATTCAAATGTTTGATCATATTGTCTCGGCCATATGAAAGTCAAACATTTGGATGTTCAATTATGTGAAGTATACCTATATATATATATATATATATATATATATATATATATATATATATATATATATATATATATATAGGTCTACTTCAGAATGTTGACTGTTCAGAATGCTGACTTTCATATGGCCGACACCATATGATCGACATTCCGAAAGACCAACATCCTGTAATAGCACCATTTACCTACCTGTAAACACAGTAAAACTGCACCCCCCACACCCACTGCTACTTAAATATTCTCACTCCGAGATCATACTACAGTTGAGGGAAAGTGGAATCTCCCAGTCCTGCACTGTAGTGGGATCTCTGCTATCATTTGTCGGCCTTTCAAATGTTCGCTCATTGCCAGGTCAGGATAAAACAAGTGAGCATCATGGGTTCTTGTTCAAGCAGCCTTATTGCATGCATACACATAAATGAGATTAAGTAACTTTAACTTATAAACAGATTAGCTATCATACACATGGATGCTAACATTTTGGCTGTAGCTAACACGTGCACACACAGATCTTGGAAATGCTTTTTAAAGGTACAACACACCTGCTATTCTACATCCTCCCTCTTTGAGAAATTGTATTAGACATTGTCACTGAAATTAAGGAATATGCAATTTACATAGAAATGATTTACATCATGCAATTATACAAAGTTAGATACACATATACAACTATGTCCAAGTTGCTGTGTATTTCACACTAGGCTTTGAAATGCGACCATATCGTGTGACATAAAATTTGGGATCTGGTTTAGCAATTGGGATTGTCTCTGCTGACTGTTCAATCATTGGAACACTGGAATCGTCTGCTGGAACCAGTATCAGGAGTCAAGATACATTCGGGAATAGGAATATCATCTGGACTGCTCTGAGAGTTAGAGTCTTTATCACAGGTACGATGCTATGATATCGGTTCTTCTACAGGAAGAAGATGTCTGCTATTTCTCCTGTACTCCATACCCTCAGATTTAACAAAATAGGATCTCGGCTCTGCACAAATACTCATTACTTGACCACTTCTGTTGAAAACTTCCGCTGTTTGTATCCTCACTGTCTCTCCTTTTTTCAACGGAAGAAGAAATCTGCTCAACTTGTCATAGCTGGACTTTTGGAAAGAATGCTTTCTAGATAACTGGGCTTTGATTGCTTGGTTGTTCTTAGCTTTAGGCCTCAATAAACTAGAATTGATAGACAATGTTGTTCTGGTTTGCTTAGATAGAAGTCTGTGAGCAGGTGAGCCAAGTATATTGTCACAGGGTATGTTTCTGAGATTGAATAAGTTCAAAAAAATTGTTATTATCACACTTTGACTTCTCAAGTAATTGCTTTGCACTCTGTACTGCATGTTCAGCAAGTCCATTCGATTATGGGTACCCTGGACTACTAGTAACATGTATGAAGTCCCATTCTCTGGCAAATTTCTGAAACAATTGACTGGTGAATTGCGTATCATTGTCAGAGATTAATTTCTGTGGACTGCCATAGCCTGAGAAATGGCATTTTAATTTAGTGATAACTGTAGTAGAAGTTAGATTAAGTAGTAAATTGACCTCAAACCAATTTGAATAAGAGTTGACCAGTACTAAGCAATGTTGATTGTTCCACTCAAATATGTGAGTAGCTACAACTGACCAAGGTAGATCAGGAATTTGACTTAAGTGAAGTGGCTCTCTTTGCAAATGCACTTTAGTACTATTACATACTGAACAGGAAGAAAGTACTCTATCGATGTCTTTCACTAGAGAAATCCAAAATACTAGTCCTTTTGCTCTTCTCTTAGTAGATTTGGAACCCAGGTGACCACAATCCAAAATCTGGATATATTCTTGTTGTAAGGAAGCAGGAACAACAATTTTAGGACCTTTGAAAATAATGCCATCTTCCATCAACAACTCATCTCTGTAAAGTAAGATTGCACTTCTGGTGGTACACTGGATTGCTATGAATCTTCCATCAACAACTCATCTCTGTAAAGTAAGATTGCACTTCTGGTGGTACACTGGATTGCTATGAAGGCCATCCAACATTGATACAGTGACTGAGCTTCTGCAAAACTGGATCAATCATTGTATGATCTCTTAGCTCATCAAGTCTTGTGGTAGAAAAATTATGCACTTCCATGACATCAAAGTCAAAATTCTCTGCATGAAGCTGTTCTGTTGTATTTCTAGGCACTCTGGATAAGGTATCAATCAGATAAAGAAGTATGCCTTTCATATAGACCATTTCGAAGTTGTACTTTTGCAATTTGAGCATCATTATTGTAATCTCACTGGAGATGAATACATGGGCTTCTTTAAAACAGTGACCAAAGGTTGATGATCAGTTTCAATCTGGATTTCTCAACCATAGATATAATCATGAAACTCAGAACATGCAAACACTATTGCCAAAAGTTCTTTCTCAATTTGAGCATACAGCAACTCAGTCTGGGTAAGTGTTCTAGATGTATAGGCTACTTGCTTGCCTTCTTGGAGAATAACTGCTCCTAAACTAAATTTTGAAGCATTGCAGGAAAGAGTTACTGGTTTGTTGACATCATAGTATCTTAATGTTGGGGCGGGGATAGCCATTATCTGCTTAAGAACTTCAAATGCTCTCTGGTGCTGGACTAACCATGACCAAGTAACATTTTTTCATGTGAGCTTTCTCAAAAGCATTGTCAACTCACTGAAATCTGGTATAAACTTGCATAAGTAACTGACCATACCAAGAAAATGCTGTAGAGCTTGCACATTTGCTGGCATCTCAAGAATGGCTGCTTGCTTGAGCGGGTCTGGTCTCAAGCCCATACCTGCAAACAAATGACCTATGTATGTAACTTCAGGTAGTCTGAATTTGAACTTCAGAGGACTGAGCTTCAAGTTCACTTAACGTGCTGTGTCTAGAACTCTGTTAAGATTTCTGTCATGCTCTACGTCACCATTGCCTCTGAACAATATATAATCTACAGTTATGGCACATGGATAGCCCAAAACAATTTGCTTCATTGCACGCTGAAAGACTTCACTTTCAGAATTTATTCCAAATGGCATCCTGAGGAATCTAGATCTTCCAAATGGGGTACTGAATGTAGTCAGTAATGAAGATTTGCGATCAAGCATCACTTGCCAAAATGAACTCTTTGTATCTACGACAGAAAAAACAGTGGAATTCGGTATCAAGGCTGCAACCTCTTCGACTGTATGCATGGGATGATGCAGTCTTTTCAATGCTTTATTCAAATCTCTTGGGTCAATACATATTCCGATATCATCTGAGCATTTTTTATGAGCTGCTACCATGGACGACACCCATTTGGTAGGTTGTGTAACTGGACAAATTACACCTTGTTGCACCATTTTGTCCAACTGAGCTTTGACCTTATGCTGCATAGCTATCAGAACTCTTCTTGCTGGTCTGATCACTGTACTGGTTTCTGGGTATAATTTCATGGAATACACAACTGGAAGTTTGTCCAGTCTGTCATCAAAAACATCAGCATACTCTGAAAAAATAGCATCAGTGAAGCTGGAACTAGGGCATGTGCTTATCTGATTAACGTCTTTGGTAAAAGAAAGCAGATTCATTTTCAAACTGTCTCTGACACCCAATAATGACTGCACAGGTCTTCGAACCACATAGAACAATAGTCTATAACAGCTATTAGCCACATAACATGAAAGCACTAAGTTTTCAGTTTGAATCTCTTCACCTCCACAAGCTATAAGTTTCACACAACTAGTCACATTTAGTTGTTCACCAGCTCTGACCCTTGCAAAAGTATCTGTAGACATGACATTACACTTTGAACCAGTGTCTACTTTAAGCTTGGTGGATTTACCATTGATATGGACAGTACAAAACACTTCATTTCTTGTCAATAAATCTACTGCATCAATCTTTCTACCAATTACTGATACACCATTTACATAGAAAGCAGACTGTTGCAGGTCTATTTGATTATCTTGCTTTTTAGAGTGACCCTTCTTTGCTACTATGTGAGGCATACTTGATTTACAAAATCTTTGATAATGTTTCCATTTCTTACACTTATAATATTGCTGACCAAATGCCATGCACCTTTCTCTTCTGGACTCATGATTAGCACCACAATTGTGACAGTTAACAATAAAGCTTGGTTTGGGTTTTGCTGATTCACTCTTATGCTGCACTGAGCAACATCTGTTTTGCACTAAGTACCCTTGGTTTTGCACTGAGGATGCTCCTTTAGTTAAACTGTTCTCTTAGAATGTACTAGAAGACTACGGGTTTTACCTAGAAATCCCACAGGGGCTGCTGCTGCCATGAGCTTAGGCCTGCTTTTGCCTGTCAAATGTTGCATGCTATCTACATGAGCTCTGGAGCCTACTGAAACCATGCTCTCATCACTAGCAAGCATATTTGTGTGCCTTTCTGTAACTTCATGAATCTGACAAATCTCATTTGACTTTACTCAGCTTTAAATCACTGTCATGAAGCAAAATCTTTCTTACAGCAGCGTTATTAATACCACACATGAGTCTTTCCTTTATTAAGTCATCCTTTAAATCGCCAAACCTACACGATTTAGCTTTGTTTCTCAAATCAGTAATATAAGCTGTGAAAGTTTCCCTTTGCTTTTAATCTCTTGTGTAAAATAAATGCCCCTGTAGTGTAATAGTAGTCTGAGGGTTACACATCTCTCTGAATTTGAGCTTTAAACACTGGTGGTCTTCCTTTGAGTCAGCCTGCACAACAACATGACAAGTTTCTCCTTCACCTTCATACACTGCTGGTGCATAGACAAATGAACGTTCCCTTTCAATGGCTTCTGACTCTGCTAGGTTCC
>NC_056743.1:808491787-808509287 GCF_019279795.1 Protopterus annectens
TGAGTTCCCCTGTTAATTTAATTTTTCATTCATTTTTTTGAAGCAAACTGATTCTTCATCAGAGTAAACTGAACAGACCATTTTATTCACTCTTGCCTAAAATGTATCAAGCAAAAAAAATGTAAACAGTAAATAATTGTACTGCTTATTGAACGCTTATTTTGAAAAACCAAGCAAGACATCTGCAGTTGGAACTGTGGGACAGGTGGCAGTATAGCAGCTGAATTGCATCTGCAGTATGGGAATGGGATGCAGAGGTGGTAGGAAAGGTCTGCCACTCTGCATTCTTAAAAGCTCTGGAGCTACAGAAAAACAAGCCATGATTTATGTAAGCCCGGTAATCATGTGATTTGTCAGAAACATCACCCCCCCCCCCCCAAAAAAAAAAAAAAAAAAATTGGCCTCAACTTGGCAGGCAGCTCAATTCCAAGAAATGGGGCCCTGCCTGTTAGACTCTGGGGCCTTGTAGAGGGAAGACCTGTCTCAGGTCTGTCTCTGTTGCTCATTTTCTCTTTTTTTTTCTCAATGAGGAGAGAAAGCAAAGGCGGGAACTAGTGAATAAGTAATCAGGGCCTCTGCATTGCTTTCATTGCTGTAATTCCTTCGACTTACCAGTTTAGTGTAGATTCTGAGTTGCCAGACTGAAAAAAAAAATACAGAATGCAAGCCCGTTCTAACATGCAGAAATGTACACACACACACACACACACACACACACACACACACACACACACACACACACACACACACACACACACACACACACACACACACACACACACACACACACACACACACACACACACACACACACACATATATATGTACACATAGGTAAATAAACTTATAGATTTGGAATGAGGTATGCATATACACACAGATTGTAAGGAAACAAGCCAGCATGTCTATATTTTGGGTGGCACAGTGGCACAGTGGATAATGTTGTTGCCTCACAGCAAGAGGTTCTTTGGTTCAATTCTCATCTGGGGTGCCTTCTGTATGGAGTCCTGTGGTTGCATGCGTTTCCTCCAGGTACTCCAGTTTCCTCCCACGTTCCAAAGACATGTAGTAGGTGAAATGGACACTCTAAATTGGCCATAGGTAAGTGTGTGGTGTGGAAGAACTACCATGGCAGGGCTAGTCACAGGGAGGTGTAAATCTTAGCTCTAGATGATTGTCACCATTGAGGTGACACCCCTACCCCATGTGCAAAAACGGTTAAAAAGGGTTGCGGATGGATGGATATGTACAGACACACACACACACACGCACACACGCACACACACACACACATATATATATAGGCAAACACACAAAAAAAAGACATACCCTACATATCAGGTTTTAGCACATGGTTTATATAGCATTATAAGAATGCTTTCCATTAAGTTAACATTTTGATCATAGGTTCATAGGTTCATAAGTTAACATTTTGATCATAGGTTCATAAGTTAACATTTTTATCATAGGTTCATAGGTTCATAAGTTAACATTTTGATCATAGGTTCATAAGTTAACATTTTGATCATAGGTTCATAAGTTAACATTTTGATCATAGGTTCATAGGTTCATAAGTTAACATTGTGATCATCAGTGACTTTTGTTTCATCTGGTTTAGCTGATTACCTGAATCTGATGCCACAGTTGTCTGCATGGTGCATTTCAGACCATTAATGATAAAAACTTGTGATATTAAAGCAATTATATGTGATCTTCGTGTATTGTTGAGCACTCTGTGATTGAAAGCAGTTATGCATGATCTCAAACATAAGGGCGTATCCCTTACCCAAAAAAATGGTACCAGATGATTTCAAATGTTACAGATTTTCTTACCACTGGAAAGTATTCCATCTCCTAGAAACAATTCAAAGGTATGTATTTTTTTATTAAACATTCCATTGCCTGGAAACACTTAATTGTAATGCCATACACAGGTACAATCTGAACAGTTAGATCAGTATTGTGTGATGTCAGACACAGGTAAGCAGTGTTATTTCCTGGAATCAGTAATCCATGATGTCATGCACAGGAAAATGGTCCCCATCCTTGAGGCAGTCCTACGTTATCAACATAGCACACTTGTGTATTATTCTTTGGAATTAGTTGTGTGTGTGTGTGTGTGTGTGTGTGTGTGTGTGTGTGTGTGTGTGTGTACTTGTTCCTATATATGTGTGTGTGTGTGTGTGTATATGTTGCAGCTCTGCCTCATGCTGTGGAAACTGTTTGGTATAAGCTCATACTCACAGAAGCACCTCATAGTCCAGTTTTGATGCCACACAGAGATGGACAACTTGGGACCTGGAAACAGTTCACTGTGACTTTGTATACTGATAAGTACTTTATATCTCACTGTGATCTTACAGGCGTAAGCATCCCATATATTAGCAAAAGCATACACTGTTGACAAAACAGTTGTTTTCATTTTTGTGTACATGCATTTTTCTTCAAAGACACACCCTGCACGTTAAGGCTGATGCATAGGCCCAAAACTCATTAAGTATTTCTCAAAAAGCAAAGCCAGCACGATATAAGCATATTAATTTCTCTTTAATGTGGCAACACCATAAAAATCAGACTGGTTTCGTCAACCTTGCCTTCTTCAGTGATAAATACACAAGCACATATCACCAATATTTATACCATAATCAATCTTCATTACATAATTGAGAATCAACATTTAAAACTGCAGCAACTCCATTTATAAGAGCTATAATCACACACACAGACTACGTATGCTCATTAAGCCCTGGGGAAAATAAAGCCCCAAGTTTGATGATCCATCCCCTTTCCTTCTTATTCAATATTGCATGCCATTCCAATTTGTTTTTCCTGTCCCCCCAAACTTTATCAATAACCCTAAACTGGAACTTAGCACTGTTATGTTTAAGTCTACGTTTATACAGAGCATTTGAAATACGTTTGGTACGAATGTCACTAAGGTGTTCTGAAATACGAACACGCATAGACCTAGAGGTCTGCCCAACATAAAAAGCAGCACAAGAGCAGGTCACTAAATATACCAACCAATCTGACCCACAATTTGCAAAATATTTTATGTCATATACCTTACTAGTATTCTTACTAGAAAACTGCTTAGTTTTTAACATATGCTTGCATAGTGAACAGTGCCCACATGGGTATGACCCACATACTTTATCACCAGTTAGCGTACCTTGTTGTTCAAAGTTTCTGTCACTGTTACCTAATTTGTAATGATTGAAATAAGATCTGAACATTCGTCCCCTTCTGTATGAAAATTGACATTGTGAGGTAAGTAACCTGACAGTTCCTCATTGGCTAACGAGATATTCCAATTTTTGTTAATTACATCCCTGATGATATTGATGTTCCTACCAAATCTAGTGACAAACCTAATAGTGTTATCATCCTCATGTTTTTTTAATCTTGATATTTTAATATTTCAGAACTATATTGATCTGCTACCCATCTCCATGCTACAATCAACTTACAGCAGTAAACAAACACAAGGGGCTGGAAAATAAACAAGGAATTTAGATGGAGGATACACAAATAGGTTGCTTCATTTAATACTAGATGTACTGACATTTTTGTATCAGTATTTATGAAAGATGCACTGAAATTTTCTTCATTGCATTTGGATTTGCTGTTGCAATGTCCAGAAAATTTTGAAACTGGTTTTGACTATTCCACATTCCTCTTGCTGGGACAAGGAGACTCTGCTTAGAGCCTGTAGTTCATGAGCTTACATGGTGGTGGTGAGGAAAGCTTTCCAAATGTCAACAGCTTTTTTAGCTACAAAATTTCACTCAGCACTTCTTAAACAAGCTCTCAGTAAAGTATGTTATCTAGCCAAAGACACTAATTAAGACAAATAATCTGATTCAGACTTGGAAAGTCCCTCTGTTTAAACCCCCAAAACCTGAGACACGGGTATGCATTCTGAATATGGACACAAAGCCAGGAAAAACACGGACAATAGAGAGCATCTGCTGAGAATATGTCAGGAGCTGAAACTACTGGAAGAGGAAGATGTTGAACTCACTTCTAGTGTTTTTCATTTCTATCTTATGTTTCCCCTACTTGACAGCAGTTCAACCAGATCAGAAAAGTACATGCTGTAGTAGATCCTTTAGTTTCACTGATGACTGTCTCGCAGTTCGTTGCAATCGCACATTTAATGATGTTGATGATGCAGTGAGCTGATGATGAGTGGCTGATGAGTGGTGAAATGAGGTGAATGCTAATAAATTGTAATTTAAAGGGGTCCTCATTGAGGTATGTATTCAAACTTAAATTCTCTAGAAAAATTGTGATAGCTGATAGCATGCATTATGTTACACTGAACATATAACATTACACTTAAGACTGTGCTCTGTTACATGCTTTTTTACATAAAAATTAAACTTTCTGAACACCAACAAACATTTTAGTAAGTTACATTTTTCAGTTCCTATTATCATTGTCAGTTCTTGATCAATCCATATCTTCAGTAGTTTTATAGTATCTGTAATAATTAACAGGACCATTAACAGTAGAAATCTGACCTTCCTTTTGGAACAGTTTTTGCTGCACTTTAGCTTTATTTAGTAACACAACTCCATGAGCCCCCTCCCGCAACCCTTGACTGTTACATTTGTCACAGTATCTTTTATCTTGTACTAACTGTGACAGCCCTGGTTGTTCATCTTCCTGGAACTTTGATGGATTTCTCTTAAATATATTTCTGCTACAGCTTTCCATCTTTCACATGAATAACATAGGACCTTGGGTTAGGTGTTTTTATCAACAATTTCACTTTCAGATTCAAACTTTCCATTAATTTTTTAGTATTTTTATTCTGTATCCAGATTGTAAACATTGTACTTTTCTGCAGTTTATGTCATTCAAACTTCTGTTTTAACAGCTGACCTGGTTTCTGCAATGGAGTATTCCTATATTGTAAAATAGCACGTTGACAATCTTCTGGTAAGATTTTCCCAGTTTGGAGAGATCTCTCCACTTGTCCATCGATCTGTGGATAATTTGGACGATAATTCATATATCTGAATTCCACTTCATGCACAAATCTTACTTTTTCCTACGTTTTGTATACACTATATTGTTCCCAAATGTGATTTATGCAGCTGTTGAAGCATTTATCTTTTCAGATGATTTAGGAAAATTATGCACTGGACACAATTATATCTTGATGAAAGAAAATTACAATTTAATTTCAATCTTTACAGATGAGTTTTGGTCAGGCCAGCCTTTGTTAGTACATGACTGAAACTATTTTATATTTTCCCCGTCACTGGTAAGTACTCAAAGAATCTCTGGTTCATCTTTTACCAGTTCTTCCTGCATCTATGTTAACTATGGTTTAATAAACATATCTGTTGTATGAGTTTCCTTGCCTGGTCTGTAGTTCCCTTTCAGATCGTACTTCTACAAATTAAGTAGCATTGTTTTAATTTCAGATGCACCCTGTGAAAGAAATTCCTGAATATAATTTGCAAGGGTAAATGGTCTGTTTCCACCTGAACCTATTAAGTATAAACACATCAATAGAAGTTTTCACATGCATGTACTCTTGTTAACAGTGTTTACCTCTCCATTTTATGCATTTATAAGTGTACTTTGTCCAAAGGCAACTAATGCATTTATAAGTCTTTGTTGTCCATAGGCAACTAACTATTTTCTTCTAGGATCACTAGTCCTATATTACTCTGACTGGCATATGCCTGCAATACAAGTGGTTTATTCACATGAAAGTAGTTTATAATATTAACACTTGTAAATAGATTCTTGAGAATTTCAGAATTATTTTCCTCTTCATTGCACTATTCCCAGACTTCATTTTGCTCTAGCAGCTTTTGTTGACAGCATGGTTATGAGACATACCAGGTATAAAGTGCACAAGATACTGCATCATTCCTGGAAATATATGTAATGCCTGCTTGTCTTCATACTTTGCAACTGTTCTTGACTTTTTCCATATCAGTTTTCAGTCCCAGTAATGTTAAAATGTGATCCATGAATGTCAGACGTGTCACTCTTATTTTGTAATTGTTCTTATTTAACTAGCTGTTATGAATATCAAATGACAGAGAATGTCTGTGAAATATGCCGAATTTCCAGACATGTTGGCACTTCTGGTTAATACAACAAACGATGAAATATCAATGGGATGTAATTGCTATAAGGATGTATCTTTAAGATACACATGGGTTCAGGTTTCAAATGTCGATGTGTTTTCATAAACCATGGTAGCTGCCATGACAAATAAAATAATTTGTTTTCCTAGCAACAGGATAATGATGTCATGGACAGTGGGGGCTGGGGAAAGGATATTTTTTATGTAACTTGTTTATATGGAAAAGGTAATTGATTATAATGTTGTCTTGTTTGTGTAGAGCAGTCTGTGAACACTATTTATTTATCTAGGACCAGAACTGCTATAGTAAACTATCCAGGGAACTAGGTATTTAGAACTTAATTCGTTTAGTATGCATCCAATCAATTTATATTACTTTTTGTCTGTCTTTCTTGTGTGTGCCAACTTATGTATATTTCACTCTGTATATGCACTATTTTCATTATTAGGTAAAGTTCATTTACCCTTTATTTACTTGTGGGGATATTTAGACACTATATATTTGAGAAGAGGGTAATCCTTCATTATACTACTAGTTAATAAACTGTGTGGCACATATCTCCCATGAGACTGTTTAGGTGTCCTAGCAATGATTGATAATAATAATAATAATAATAATAATAATAATAAGTGTATTTCATACTTAGTTTCATTTTAGAGCAACTGGTGACAGGAAGTCCCTGACTTTTTTTATTGTGGTGGCAGTACTGTTGCACTAGGAAGGAAGCTGTGGGGAAGTGGAAAATTCTGCCAGCCTTTCCTGTGAAGTGTGTGTGTGTGTGTGTGTGTGTGTGTGTGTGTGTGTGTGTGTGTGTGTGTGTGTGTCTGTGTCTATATATATCTGCAAATAATTATTTTGTGTGATAAGCAGCTACTGTAAAAAAGGGGTCATTGGTTTACAGATAGAATGGTGGAGAGACTCTGCTTTATTAGTGGTCTGTGTGCAGTCTAGCCTGGGTGTAGAGGTTGTCCATACCCAGGACAGAAATGCATATTCCCTGTATGCCCTTGGGATCAGGTTATATTTTGTAAACTAGTTATTGGAACAGATGTGTGTGTTCGCTTTCTTGCTGTTGGTATGATTCAAATCCCACTGTGTCAGTCCAGCAATACATTCAGGGACAGTGGTTATAATTCACCTTAACATTTGGAGGCAGTGGTGCCAGGTCCTATCACACCCTTCACATGATACTAGAACTAAAGTTATTCAGCCTGAAACAACTTTGTT
This sequence comes from Protopterus annectens, assembly GCF_019279795.1. Lineage (NCBI taxonomy): Eukaryota > Metazoa > Chordata > Ceratodontiformes > Protopteridae > Protopterus > Protopterus annectens. The sequence continues at coordinate 808,499,131 of NC_056743.1, forward strand.
ATCATAAGCGTTTGTGTGTTAACCATCATACCGGCAAAGCAAAATATGCTATCAGTAGCTCAGCTCACAAAGACATATAAAGCCAGAGAAGTTCAGCAGGCTGATATGTGTAGAGAGGAGATTGTGGCATGTAGCATGGAGAGAATTTACAGGAAATCAAGCAATGAGAGTCACTTTTATCCCAGAGGACTTTCCAGCCCAGCTGGAATTTCAAAGCCCTAGGACTGGAAATGAAGTGTATGGGACTCAAGAAACTGTGTGAATGCAACTACTTTAAGCAGAGGAAAGAGAGAGAGAGAGGGAGAAAAGTACTGCTAGCATGAGAAGGAAATCATATTACTATGGTGGAAGCACCTGATTTATGGGAGGGCACAAAACACAGCTAAGCAGCCCAGGTCAGTACAAAACTTTTCCCCTCAATATATAGAGAAGGATGAACTGGATTGTTTAAGGCTTTTAAGAGGGTGTGAATTCAGCACAAGGGTGAGCAAGGTCAGTGGGTGAAGTATTTAACTCCCTTGCTTATAGATAAAATAATGCATGTAGTTTTTAAACTCAGTGATGCTGAGTCCTTGAATTATACTAAATTTAAATAATTTTTTATTGCTTTTTATAAGCTAACACTAGAGCTGTAAAGAAAGAAATTTAGAGAATACAGGTGAAAGACAAGTGAAAGTATGACTGGGATATTGCAGACATTGGTACTTATTTTCACAGGTGTCTGAGTGGATGTAAGGTTGCCACATCTGAAATCCTTGCAGATCTTTTGGTCAAGGAGCAAGCCCATAACATTATGCCTGAGGATATGAAGATTTAGGTGGCAGACTTGGACTGTAACACTGCTGAGGAGGTGGGGAGAAAAAGGGGACCTTTACCTAACTAGTAGATTGCCTCTGCATGGGGGACCTAGCACTACTCATGAGTATAGGGTGCAGCCTAAACCATCACAGTACAATATGCAAGACAAGGGGGAAGATATGGGTTCAGGTACATCCCCAAATTTTGGGATTAGATGTTTTAAATGTAACCAAGAAAGATGTGCATGGCCTTATTGTCCCCTAAGGTGGGGAGAGCAAAGATTTCAGGAAACTGTGACAGTAGTGGGTTGTTTAGAGACAATAGCTACTCCTAATTATCATCAGATTCTTTATCCTAGCTTTGTAGAAGGTCAGGAAGCCACTGCAAAAAGCATTACAGCCTCAGACATAACAATAGTCAAACATGCAGTGGTCATACAAGAGCACTACTTGACTGGGCAGCAGATTCTAGTTACAGCCTTAGGTGGGAAACCCTTTTAAGTATCTTTGGTCAGAGTCTATTTGAACTTGGATGTGGGGGGGGGGGCAAAGTAGCAAGTGGGTGGCTGAATCTGAGGACATTCCAGATGATTCCCTAATAGGGAATGACTTTGACAGCACAGTACCTTGTATGCATACTTTTACATATAGTCAGGCATAGAGATAAACATGTGGGGAGGGCAGTAGGAGGAGACTCAGCTAGAGCCTACACCTCCATCTGGGGCTGGTAATGTGGATACTTTAGAAGGGGAGCTGGTCACTAGCAGTGACCTGGGGTCTGTGCCACATTAAAGGAAAGGTACTGGGCTTCCCTTTGAAGGTGATACATCTAGGGAGAGGTAAGTAGTAGCAGTCAGACAGATCTTGAGGCACTACTGGCAGAGGGCCATAAGGAGGGTCAGTAAGAAGGAGTTGATAGAGATAGCCAATGATGCTCCAGATACTCAAAGGCAGAAGGAGTCAATATACTGAGACAATGGATTATTGTGCAGGGAATGGATACCTAAAGGAAGTCTACAGAGAGAAAGAGTACAGCAGTGGCTAGTACCCAGGGCCTACTGACTGACAGTTCTGCTGGTCATAGCCCATGATATTCCTTTTGCAAGCCATTTGGGCAGAAAATATACTAAAAGGTGGCTTATGTTGAATTTTTACTGACTTAGGATTGCAAAGGATGTATCAAGGTACTGCAGGACAAGTGACTAGTCCCAGCAGGTTTGCAAGGCTGGAGACAAAGCCATAACTGCTTTGATTCCTTTCACTATTATTGGGGAACCACTTCAGAGGATAATTATAGATACAGTTGGACAGCTGAGTGTCCCAAGCTCCACAGGTAAGAACTATATCCTGGTAGTGGTAGATTATGCCACTCTGAATCCGGGAGTAGAGGCTCTTTCTTCCATTTAATCAGAGAAGGTAGGAAATGCTTTGCTGGACATTTTCAGCAGTAATGGTTTTTATACACTGACAGATAGGGGTGCCAATTTTATTTCAGACCTACTGGCATATTCAAAGAAGTGCTGTGTGGTAAAGCACCTAAAGACTATCCCTTACTATCCACACAAAGATAGCTGGTAGAGAGGTTAAATTCTATACTGAAGACCATGTTAAGGACATTTCCAGACAAGTTTAAGAAGGAGTGGAATGATTACCTACTCCATCTTCTCTTTGTGTACAAGGAGATGCCCCAGGAATCCACAGGATTTTCACCCTTTGAACTACTGTATGTTTACCTACAGAAGCATAGCTGGTTCAACCAGCCAGTGCCCTGGGCCAGTACTATGAAAGCAGTGCTCCATCCCCTCAGCTCTTCAAGTGAACAGCAAGAAAAAAAAAACAATTGGCTTATTACAATTAGATCTATATCCCCCCTTGTTTTCAAGAGCAAAAAAAAAAAAAAATCTGACATTCATTCTACAGGCACAACATCGAGGTGACCAAATGTATGACACCTCCCTATCCTGATCCTGTGCCCCTGCCCCCAGTCCTCCTTTAACGTATCCTACCTGCATGGAGTGCATTTGTTAAAAAAATATATTTTTTAGACTGTAGAAAATGTCTTGCTACAAATGTAGCAAACAGTTGCTACAGTTTATATCCTGCCTGCAAGGAGCACTACAGTACTTAAGTTTTACTTAAAAAAAGATTTTTTTCTTTTGAACTGTAGCAAACTGCTTGCTATAATGTAGCAAGCAGTTCTGCAGTTTAGACCACACAAGAGCACTACAACACTCAGGTTTGACTGCAAGTACAATACTGGCTTTTAAAAGCCAGTATTGTGTTGAAGAAAGAGCCATATTGGCTGATTATGCCCCCAAAACTTTGCACCTGGGGCAGTTGCCCCTCTCGCCCCACCTTAGCTATGCTACTGGTTACTTGTAAGGGGGACCTTTAAGGTGAGTTTGATTTCTACAACAGGTTTGCTGTGGAATATGTTGTAAGCCTTGGGACTAGTCTTAGGGAGCTTGTGAGGATGGCTCTAGAGCAACAAGCTTGGGCATACCAGCAGCAAAAGGTCAGAAATGACAATATATCCAGAGAGATAGGGAGCATTCCTTAGGGCAGCAGGTGATGGTACTTATTCCTGTGAGACACAACAAGCTGCAGGCAGCCTGGGAAGGCCCTTTCATCACTGCAATAAAGGTGAGTGATGTCAATTACATTGTAGAGTTGCCAAGCAAGAGGCCAAAACACAAACTCCACCATTAACATGGTGAATCACTATCATGGCAGAGATGCCCTGGTGCTAAATATCTGCAGTGAGTTGCAAGAGGAGAAGTCAGAGGAACTGGAGGTCGACCTCTTTACTGAGTCTCATTCTGACACTTTGGTGAATAGGGTGGCCCTGTCCACACAACTAACACCTATCCAGGTTCAGGAAATCTGAGCAGTATTTAAGGAACCTGGATGTGTTTTTATTGGTATGCCAAGGTGTACCAACCTGTTGGAGCACCTCACAGACACAGGATCTCAGTCTTCAACATTCTCCCTACAGAGTACCTGAAAGAGTTAGACAAACTTTGCAAGAGGAACTGAAGGACATGCTGGAACTTGTAGTAATTCAGGAGTTCAATGCTTCCTGGGCCTCACCAGTGGTACTGGTGCCAAAGAATGCTGCCAGAACCTATTTCTGTGTGGACTGCTGGAAACTGAACAGTCACACAGAGTCAGATGCTGAGCCAGTGCTTGGGACAAATGAAGCCTTTGAGCAGCTGGGTGGTGCTTGGTATCTATCCACTGTTGACCAAAAGTGACTGTCAGGTAACATTGACACCTGCAGCCAGGAAGAGGTCAACATTTGTGACTCCATTTGGATTGAATGAGTTTATACAATTGCCTTTAAGCTAAAAGAATGCCTCAGCAACCTTCCACAGTCTAGTAGATCACATCCAAGCAGGCAAAGGAGCAGGTGATTATGCAGTTGTATGTCTGAATGACATTATTTCAGCCAGTCCTGGGCAGAACATGTATTACAGGTTAGGGAAACCACAAAGAAGACAAAACGTGTAACAGAGAGGCAGTAAGTTGTATATATCAAAAGCAGGAAAGAAAGTAACAATGAATACAAAACATTGTGCAGTAGTATTTAATAGATGTAGCAACAGTTATGAAGAACTATTCATTTTACAGTTTTAGAAGATAATATTTCAGCTTTGAATCATGGTGGCATTAACAGATCACAAGACTGGTCTGTGGATGTTAATCAGGCAGGTGACATTTGATACTATTAACAGCACTCTGGTTGCTGAAAAGAATGAGAGAACAGACTTGGATTATCTGGTTGCTGTTATCAATTATTGACAAGCACCTACAAATCCCTTCGTCAAGTCCTGTATGATAAATGTTGTTAAAGCTGATCACAATGAAGATAATTATGTTAATTTGAGAGATAAAATTAAAACTTTGGAGAAGAATCTGATTAAAAATGTCCCTAATAAATGATAATTTGTATTGCTTAAAAAACAAAATGGTACCAAAGGATCTACATATGTATAGATACCCCAGTGATATTTTGGAACAAGATTCTACAAACTTGGTGTACCAACAATATTTCAGGTCAGGACATGGTATTGCAAGAACTTATGGACTTTTTAATGATATGGAGTTAGAATAACTAGAATTTTAATGAAACACAATGGGCTGGATTCATAAAGGTTACTGAGAGGTGTACATAAGTGTACACCCCATGGTAACCTATTGGTGTTCAGAGAGAGTGCCCTACCACTGTGCTTTTGCACAAAGATGTACAGCACTGTATTGGGCTGTGTCTGAGGCCATGCTGCATCCTAATGAGGCTGTCTGGGGAGAGGTGTATCCTAATTAGCCATTTGAAGACCAATATACACCGAGCAATTCATAGAATCACTTGACCATGTAGATTAGCACAATCTCTTCTTAAACTTCTTGGCAGTGAACATGACCAAAAGGCTGCATTCATCCATCACTGCAGAGGTAATCCCTGGGAAGTTTAGTTACAAAGCAGTGGTAAGAGATGTGAATACGTGTGTATATGAGGGGCTGTATGTACCAATGTATGTATTTATGTATGGCAGCCGGGAGGGAGCAGTAGAGGTTTAATGTAGAGTTAGGCTAAGATTTCTGGATGGGTGAATGAGTGAGGGTGTTCTTGAATAAGACTGGGTGGGGAGGGAAGCTGTGTGTGTGTGTGTGTGTGTGTGTGTGTGTGTGTGTGTTTGTGTGTGTGCAGTTGATTGAGATGGGGTGGCTGTCATACTTCCACACATCCTTAGACTAAAAAGCAGGGCCTGCAACATAGTCACCAGGGATGGGGGGGCACTAGCCATTAGAGATAACGTTACACACGTGCCGGAGTGGCTGTTTAAGAGAACAGTGATTGGGGGTGGGGTAGGGGCAACCTCCAGCAACCAATGAAAACTCCTGATCAGCACTTAAACTGAATGAGGATCCAGAGGTGGGGGGGGGATCACTAGACACCAGGGATACTAAATATGGTGTGCTTTAAAGGCCCATATTTAAAAAAAAACAGTAGCTGGAAACCACTAGACACCAGGATAAGAAGTGTGACTTAAAAGACACTGAAAAGAATATCAAACCCTGTACCCTCCCACAGAAGATATTAGTCCTCGGTGCCACCACTAGACAGCAAGGATAAAATACAATTAATAATGAATTAAAAAATAAACAAAGTACTAAGAGTGGGAAAAGGGATTTGAACCCTGCAACTTTGACAGATAAAAACTTGCATTTGCTCACTGCACTAACTGTCAAGTTAGTGCAGTAGGCTTTTTCTCAACATATAATGAGGACCTTGAGCATTATGCGATGCCTGCAACATTTCGGGACATATGAGGTAGATGGGCAAGAAATGTGAAGCATACCTCTCAGCCTTGTTCTGCAAATAGAGTGGTTAACTTAGAATGACTTTGATGAAAGATATGACATTTGAAACGTCAATGTCTGGCATTAATGACTGACTGAACTCTTTCATGACTTACAAGGGCAGGAAAAGGAGAAAATGGAGATGTTTAGACACCACAGGGACAGGTTTGGGGTCTGTGGTGTGTGCAAGTGTTTTTGCATTTCTGAATGTGTGTATTATGTGTGGGAGAGTAGTGGGGGGATGCCTCTGCTTGCATAATGCTGATCTACAATTTTTGGTGGTTAGCTACTATTCAGAGACATGCAAATTAGCCGGTAATGAGGTCTTTCCTCATTGTAGCTAATAACTGTCTTTCGGCTTTTCCTGGTTAGGGGTCGCCACAGCGGAACTCCGGTCCTCTAATGATTGGCAGTAGATTTTTACGTGCTGGTTTTCCAGGCCTAACGCACAACCTTCAGCGAAGAAACACCCATTCACGCATGTTGACACACAGAAGATGCTCTAACTGAGAATCGAACGTGCAACGTCTAACTGTGAGGCGACAATGCTACTGCAGCGTGTCTCAGAATTGCAAATTGCCGCATGGCAGAAACAGGGTCTTTTTACTGTGGGCTTTAGATCTTTATGAATTCTCAGGAATGCCTCTGACATTATATCCAATTACCTGAACAGATTAACCAGTTGGATGGGCAGACAAAGAATTTGCTGAATTTTGTCAATTTTAAAAGTATTGCAAATCTAGTTTTCATTACACCTGATAGACATATTCATACTGTTGTAGCATAGTCGAACAATACTATAAATCCTGTACCAAATTTGCCATGACTTCAAGAACAACCAATAAGAAGGAACAATAGTAATACAAGAGATACAAGAAATGGTAACACAAATGTTTTAACTGCAAACTTGATATCAATAACTTTGAGGAGATCATCTTGTTTAGTGGAGAGGTAAAAAAATTTGCCAGTTTACAGGGAAATTGTCTGCAGGAATGTGGGGTTGAATAACACATCTCCAAGGATGCAGAACAACTGAGGGAGAATTCTAGAGGTCAGTGATGGAAATAATCATTCCAATTTGCCCTGAAACTTAACTGATTTTGAGTTTAGTCCTGCTCAGTTGGAAGTTTTAAACTGATGTTTCTACTTTGTTCATATGAAATGGGCATCTTTGTATCTTTGGTTGATACAGTCACTGAACTAAGATTGTTTGTTAGAAGACTAAATGCAGAATATTTGTTGCATAATGTGGCACTGACAAAAGGTTTTACACAAAATGAGTGAATACAATCCATCAGTTTTATATACTTTACAGACTTAATGTGATAATGAAATAAAGATAGTTTTGTATAACATGACAAAAACAATCTATTTTAACTTAAATGCTGATGAAGTTACAGCCATAAATCAACTTAAATATATGCATACTATTAAATTTATGAAAGCAGATAAAGGAAGGGCAGGATTATTTTAACTCGGGAAGATTATTACACAGCTACAGAGATATTCTTGAGTAACAATGACGAATATACACAAGTTCGTCTATTTGTAATATGTGACTGTTATAATGGGATAAATAGTGTTTTATTAAATTTGCTGTTTTTTTTTATGAGTCTAAACCAAAAATAGGTCTTAGGTGTTATGTTTGAAATTCTGAAATTATAAAGCACTGTTTTAACCCTCTCTTTACACTGATAGTGACTGCAAAAGGATGTGCAACAGAATGAATTTCCATTTATATTGACAGCATTCGTAATCCCTTCATTCAAAATTGAAATTCTAGAAGCCATAATATGTGGGACTTTTTGGATAAATTAAGAATGTGTTAAATAATAGGAACAAAACTACTGTTTATTGTTGATATTGGTTTGTTATTCACTAGTATACAATAAATGGTTTAGAATTTGCTAGATTATCTTTAATCAGCTTTATTAGTAATACCAATTTAAATATTAATACATTATATATTATAATTGAAATTTTAGTAGATTTTTTTTTATTTTTAATTTATAGTTTTATAGACAAGTACGGGGGGGGGGGTAGCCATGAGGATTACAGCAGTTCCTGGTTACGTTTATGCTCTGGGATTCAGAAATGGCTGCCACCAATGTTAAGCCTTAACATAGGAGGTAAATCACTGGTGGCCATGGTTTCTGATTCAGAAAAAGGCCCACCACAGAGATTCAATTGCCCCAGCAGACTGTCTGAATAGTTGTGCTAAATGATAAATGCTAATGACGCATTCTGGGGCAGTAACCATGTGTTCTTCCCAAGAATGCTGGTGATTAGGCAGAATTGCTTGGCTGTGTAAATTAACATGGCAGGACATGTTAATGAACATGGCCAAATGCTGCCCTCCCCCATTATAGTCAGTGAATGAGATCACTTAAAAGGTAAAAGCAGATAAATGGCTGTGGAGAGGTAGTGGTAGGGGTGTGCGAATGTATGTATGTGTGCGTATATTTGCACGGGTACGAGTGGATATGGATGACTGTGTGTGTGTGTGTGTGTGTGTGTGTGTGTGTGTGTGTGTGTGTGTGTGTGTGTGTGTCTGTGTGTGTCTGTGTGTGTGTGTGTGCATGCACATTTGAATATCTGCATGTATGTAGGAGAGTGAATGAGGGGGTTTACCTATGCCAATGTGATGGATAGGCTGCCAGTGGTAATTGCCACAGGAAAGTGCTGATTAGTGCTGGTAGTAATTAATGGATAGTCAGAGACATGTAAATTAGCCAATAATGAGGTCTTCCTCATTGCAGGTAGTCATGTCTCTTAATCATATTGTATGCAATTATATAAACAAACTCTTTGGGCCGCAGCAGTTTACACTTGCTTATGATTTCTTCTGAATCCCAGTAATTTTTCTTGGTTGATGGGAATTAATTATTTTACCATAGTTAAAAGATTTTAAGCAAGTTTTAAAAGGTTTGTTGATGACCTCTGTTTGGCAAGGTTCAGCAAATCAACATAGAGAATGTATTATCAAATTAAATTTTAGTATGCCCTTTTTGAAATTTGTTTTATAAGATATTGTCAGTTCAGTGATTTTTTTTTGGACAGAAGTGTTATATTAGATTTGGATATGGGGTGTTTTAAGAGAAGAATTTATCATAAAAGCTACATTCATTGCTAATTATTTACCTTTCAAACGTGCACATCCTTATTTTATTAAAAAACATACTAAGGGGTCAGATGATTAGGGCTTTGAGACTTACTGCAGATGAAAATATGTTAAAAGAAGAGCTGGAGCTTATGTCTGTGTATACTGGATGTGAATGAAACTGATTTTTTAAAGAAGGCAGCAGGTGAAATAGTATATAACAGAACTTCAAAATTTCACGTTTTATTAGCAAGATCCCCCAAAATAGAAGGGAAAATAAATATGAATACCTGGGCTTTTATTCTGGTTATGTTAGTAGATTCTGGCAGTGTTATATATCCAGTAATCAAGATTTAATTAATGTGATTGGTGAAAGACCACATTTTGTAGTTAAAAAGACCATCACTTTAAAATATTTATTAGAACGTTCCACTACAGTCGTGCCAAAATGATGTACAGATAAAATTAAAGACACTAATAGATGTGGTGAATGTAATACGTGTAGGTTTATTTTAGAAGGTCCCAATTTAGATATACATACTTTTCATAAGACAATACGTCTAGAAGCAGGTTACCATCAGTATATTGAATGGCCACAACATTGAAATCCACTGCATCGACACCTCAGAACATCGACACCCGGAGAGCCGATGATCACCACACGGTAAGGAACCATTTGGCCATCCCCATGAACTTTGCCCCGTACCCCAGCAGTAGTGCATTCTCGGAGTTGGAATATTAAGTAAGGGGGTGTGGGGGGTGAAGCCCCCACATCTATGTGCTAGTTTCACTGGTAGTTTTGGAGTTATGGATGGCCAAATGGCTTCTTACCATGTGGTGATCGTCGGCTCTCTGGGTGTTGATGTTCTGAGGTGTCGATGCATTGAATTTCGATGTTG
>NC_056743.1:808514287-808609287 GCF_019279795.1 Protopterus annectens
AGAAAAGTGGAGCAAAGCCTGCTTTATGCTAGCATAATACAGATTAGTCGACGGTATAAAACTGTAGGATAGGTGCATTGATAACATGAAAATTCATTTGTTCTCTAGCTAATGTCTAGAAGTGTATTTCTGCAGTTACTAAAAATAAGTGTTTTTCGTATGTAAAGAATTATGTTTTATAAAGGTAGCATTAACTTTTTATTTTTTTTTCTGATCCACTGAACCCCATCTCATCCAGAAGATGATTTGGGTGGCCCTTACTGACATCAATATCGCAGTTCCATTTTGGCCTCAGATTTTACCCCATTTCCTCAAAGACACTGACTCAAGACTCGTTCCCTATTTATGTTATGTTCATGACCTTACCTCTCAGCAGATTTGTAGATCTGGATTAACATACAATGATAGTAGTGGTAGGGTCTTTCTCAGCAGCCTGTTCCTGTGTGCAGATAGTAAAAAATTATGGTCACATTTGTGACAACATCTGCAGAGCTATTTTTGTTTTTTCTCTGTATACTTCGCTCCCAACTATTACTCAGGGGAAAGTGTGCAATGCCTTTAGCCTGTCAGCATGTTTGCTTAGATATGTGCTTGAGATTTTTACATAGAACTCTCTGCTTTTTGTCTCAGCCACCATCTTTAGTTTGCACTAAGTTAAGTGTCAGGCAGTGGTTTTGTTACAGCAGTAGCTATATTCTTCCATCCACGGAGGTGGAACTATCTGTAGGTAGTCTATTCATCCATTTGTCTGTCTCTGTAGCAGTTGTGGCTTGTTACCAGATCCGTAACCAAAAGATAATGTAACACATCCTATCACTATACTAGTAGATTGGCTTTAAGGGACTGTAAACAGTACCCTCTCTTGGTTGTCCATCATGGCTTGTATTCTTTCTCTATCTTTTCTGGCATTTAAAATGCATTTCTGCTGCATTACCATCCTCTATTTTCTCCAGAATGGATTATTACTGGGGGAGGGGGTTGCTCTTTCTCCCAGGATTTTTTCTTGAAGACAGTTGATACACCATAAACTGGTTGAATCTGGAGAACCATAGGATGAAAAATAGGAAAGGATATTTCCTAATCCTTTTAGGCTACATGCTATAGTGCAAGTCTTCTATTGCTAACATTACCACTGCCACAGAACACCAATACTGACAGCAGTCTTTACAGACACAGCAGTGTTCATTCTGTTTGTTTCATGTAGTTGTTTCCAGTTTTGTTAATGATTTGGTACTTCCATAATGAAGAAAGTATCCCCCATCCTCTTTATATAATGAACCAGAGATCAGAGTTGCCTGACTTGGTTCACTGACATTTAACTCCAAGACGAAAGTCTCTTAGTGAAAAACTGTTTTCTCTTGCTTTTATTGACCATTTACCTATTTCTACATTGTTGGATTGGCTGTTTTTATATGTTAAGAATAGATTACTTGTGATTGGTTTAAACTATATTTCTTATTTTCTGCTAATTATTGTTAGTGTTGTCTCTTAATATTATTAATATTTGTTAATGTGCCTCTTGACATACTTACTGTGTGACTGTAAGTCTCTTAGCCAGGCAGTGCTCATGGGTCGTCCCTCGAAAGGGACGCTTGTATCCAGTAAGCTTAACTGGTGAACAAATGAATGAATTAATGAATGAAATAATCAGTCAACCAACCAATCAATGAATCAATCAATAAATAAGTGAATGTACTGAATTTCCTAATTCCTTACACGTGTTTTTTTTCTAAACAATAAAGGGTAGGCAGTAATTAAACAAGGTCAATTTATTAGACAAAAAAGTTTGTGTAAAAAATAAAATTATTAAAAATTTAAGTACTGGAGAATTAAATAGAATCTGGAAATTATTAGATGCTTTTATTTTATTTTATTTTTTACTTTATAAAGAATGAATAAATCATCAATTCAGACAGCTTGGGGAGAAATATTTGCAGGTAAGGAACTGCTAGAATAGAAAAGTAAACATTGTTTTACTAAAACAAACTAGTCTAAAAATAAATAAAGAAATGGTACATAAGGACACAGATCATGTCATTCACTGTGTCATGTGACAGAAGACCTGAGTTACTGTTGTAGAATACTAAGTAAGATCAAGTTCGTAGTTCACCCATGGGAACAAAAAGTTTCTGAAATGCCGATTCTGGGTGGGAATGCCTGCACCAAGTCCCCATTGGTCAGCTTCCTGATCATCCTTCTGTGGCCTCTTTTGGTTTGGCTACTTATGCTGTTTATGCAAGGACATGTAAGTAGAGCACACATCACTTTCTACCCTGTAATGTGAGGCCCTCAGCTGTTCCTCTGACAGCTGCAAGTATTCTTTATCTGAAGAAAATGCAACAGCTATTTATACTCAATCTTTGCATTAAAATCATACCTACAGATGTGGACATTACTACATATTGAGTGTGGTTCCTTTTTTGGTGAGTGTCTTTTACTTAGCCTTTCCTTGAAAAGTGATTGCATCTTGGGTTTTGTCCATGGACAGCCCAGCCCTTTATTTAATCTTCAAAAGATGTGCAGAACTCAAGAGGGAAATGATACTGTACAGCGTCACTTCCTAAAGTAGTAAGTCATTAGTATCAAGGCAAAATAAGGCAATAACGCACACTTTCTAAGCACTCATAACATGCTTGAAATATACTACTCAAAAAGATTAAAATGTGCTGTAGAACTGCAGAACTCTCTCTGCAGTTTTACTTAAATGTCGTTTTTACTGCCTTTTGAGAGGGTGGATGGTAGGGTTACCACCTGTCCCTCTTTGGGCAGTTGTGTCCTGTGGAAAAAAACTAAAATATGGTAAATGTCCTGAGATTTTAGGACAAAAATATTTCCCAAATTTACTTTAATAGTTGCATAAAACAGTTATTTTGCATCTAAAATACATAAATGTTATATGAAATATCATAAACAAGTCAAATGCTACAAGAATAAGCCTTTATTTTGACAAAAACATGAATTTGTGTCCTTTTCACTGATCATGGGTACATTTTGTCCTGCAAAATCTCACATTTCTACAAAAATGTCCCACTTTAGGCATTTTTAAAGGTGGCAACCCTAGTGGACGGTGGAATCTTTCTTAGAGAATGCTTTCTTGAAATCCCATATCGACAATAGGATATTATTTTGTTACACTTGCCATAAGAGTATACCACTGTGTATCTGCCACCATTACTTACATTTTTTGTAAATGTTTAAAAAACAGTATTGCCATCCTAATTACACAAATATAAAGCTGCATTTGAATATTGTTAGTAATAGGCATTCTACTAATAAACTTGCTGAGAGCTGATTGAGCATTTCTGGAGAAGCAGATTTCTCCAAGCTTTTGTGACCAAATACAGTATCCTATCCATTTATGCATGCAGTCTCTTTACAAGCAGCAAAGCATTTCATGGGGTTACTCTTTGTAGCTAGTCAGTAGCTGTGTGCACATTTGTAATTTACATTTATAACATTTTACATGATTCAGAGATAAGGTTGGAGGTCATAATGTGCGGCCACCTGTCTGCATTATTTTCTCAATCCTCTGACACTGAAATGTGTGTAGCAATAGTTTTTTGTCTGTTAAGAGGTCACAACTTAGCTTCTGAGCTTAAAATATTTAGCATAAATCTAAAACTTGACTTTCTGCTTTTCTATGCTGTCCATCATTTTTGCTTTCTTTTGCAAAGGGATTTTTCCTCTCTCTGGATGAAAATTTGAGATCTATCCAGATCCAATGCCTGTTGCACTTTTTTCCATCTTTACTTGCAGATGGCAGATGACTAAGATCTCTGCCCCTCCCCCTTTCTTTGAAATTGGAGTATAACTCTGGTGGTGGCATGAAATGAGATAATTAAGATCTTCACCCTCCCCCTTCTTGGAATGTGACTTTGACTGTTCTATTGGTCCCAGGAGTATGAAATGGCTCTATGATCCCTGCTACAGAAGGGAAGGTTAGCATGCTCATCTTAAAGCATGCAAAACTCTTCTGTGCTTACCCTGTGTGAGTTAGGGCTGGACATAGTATGTCACACCTATAGTCTGCTTCTATTCTCTTCTGTTATGGTTCAGCGTGTAGGTATGCTATTTCCAGCCACCACTAGCACAAAATAATTTGTCAGACCATCATTGTATCCTTACTCCATTTTGGGGCAATTGCTCTTTTGGCCCTTGCATCTTACTTCCCCTGCCAACCCTCTAGTAATTTGGGCCTCTTCGAGACCCTGAGGTATTGGCATACATAATCAGGAGAATGTCTCTCATTCTTATTCCCAGCTTTCATGAAAATACAAAACACTTTTATCAATCCGAAATACAGACTTTTGAAATGCTAACTGTACTCCCAAATAAATTAGGACAGTGTCTGGATTCTTTCACAGTTTAATGCAAATTCATATACTTTTTTCCAAAATACATTTTATTACTAATTAAAAAAATACATAGAACTCAAGCAAACAAAGCAGACAGGCATTACCAAAAGTATAGAGAAAAACATTGAACATAAGAACTATTTACATTATTGATATATCCAATAACCCAACTTATGTTGAAAAAGAAACAACTCATATTCATATTCTCTAATTAATGTATATAACCTAGAAGTAGATTGTAAGGTTGAACACACACACAGAACAAATATATAGTGAACATTAATCATTTTTGGATATGGGCTTTGCATTCTTGGCAAAAAAAAAATTAAGAAGAGAGACAGAAGCAGAGATGCAAAACTTACTGATCTAAAGTAAGATTTTTTTACGTACCAGAAGATACACAACAGCTTTAATAGAACCGACTCCAGCAGCAGCAACAGCAGCAGTCCTTCATACTGCTAACTGAAAACACGTGCAAAGATGAAGTGAGACTGGTCAGCCTACTAACAACTTATCCCTTGCCTCACAGACAGATCGACAAGCACACGCACACACTCACACAGAGTAAGCAGCATCCTTCTTCATATGTGAAAAGTGCTTAGCTAATTAAAACCTTTTCTGGAACTGGTCTAGCCACAATTTTGTTTTTTGCCCATTTTTTTTTTTGCAATGTGATGTGGTATCTGATGCATTAATGATGCCTCCAACAAATTGTTAAACAGTAAATATCCAAAAATCTATGTCATATAAAAAAAAGGTAGACATACGTTTAAAGAATTTAACCTGTGGGGCCTTTTCTCGCTCCATTTCCTAACCTCTTTATCCATTACAGATCCAGAGCAGGACCCCAGACCAACACATCTGCATCATTTCTGTGTTTATAGCATTATTTATAGCCATTTTGACATTTCCTTGTAGTGCTTTCTGGCATGCATTATAACTATTGATTAATGACACCATCTGCATATGTTGGATAGCACTTGCTGTGATTTGTTCTGGCAGTTCATAATAGGTTCATAGGTAAGTACTAGGCTAGCTGCCTTTCCAGGCCATTTTAAGCCTAGCCAATTTCCATTTTTTGTGCTCAAAATAACCTGCACCATTTGGTTATAGAATGGCCTTACCCATCCCATGGTAGATAATTATACATTACCCCTAATGAGAATAACTGGGATTATACCCTAGATAATTTGAAGAGACCAATGCATGGAATAAACCATTTAGGAGCTGCCATTAGTAGGATGGGTGGCAGCCCTGGAGTAAATTTTCTGTTTCCCATTAATAGATCTAAGATGCACTTGAATATGAAGAGGGACAGACTTTATTTTATGATCCAGAGCAGCAGAATCATCTGTGAAATATACCTGTCTCTTAAATTGTTCTGTTGATGTTGCAGAAGAGGTTTAGATCCCAAGACCAAATATTTCTGATGCTGTTTGACTTGCTGATGTGCAGTAAATCCATCAGTTATGGGTTGGACGATGCCTTGTATGCCATACACAGGTCATCTGTTATCAGTCTGTACGATACTGAGGATAGTAACAGAGCTTTGAGTTAGTCCATCTTGCACATGTTGTTTAGACCTTGTACCCTTTTAGTAAGGTATCTCTGTGGGCATTCCAGTTGTTGCGTGTGTCTAGACAGATGCATGACAAAGGGGGCATTATATTCAATGATTGGCCTAATGACGGTTGAGTAAAGTGGGACACCCTAGATATTGACACAATCCCTTTTTTATAAGCTGTGCAATATAGAAGGACTTTCTTACAACAATGGATGCACATTAGTCAAAAGTTAGGCCACCATCCACATAAGTTCACAAACCCTCAACAATTGAGCCAACTCTTAGGGGTGTCTCACAACAATGGACACTGGTCAAAAGTTAGGTCACTGTCACATAAGTTCCCAAATCCTGAGTAAATGGGTCAACTGTTAGGGGTGTATTGTCAGTGTGTTAGTTCCCTGGGGTAGATGACTTCCCAAAGGATAAAATAATGCATTTTTGGCATTTAGTTTCAGTTCATGATTTTGGCATCAGTTATTTATTTGGGACAAAACTTCCTCCAGGATGCCAGTCATTTGGGAATTCAATGACTACTCCTAACTTGCAGTTATGTACAAACTTAGTCAGCCAGAGCCCTTTGGTATTGGCTCTTCAGAAAAAACAGATACCAAACAGGAAAGATCCCAGTACAGAGCCATGGGCACTACAATGGTAAATGTTTTCTCTGGGGAGGTAACTTCCCCTATTTTGATTATCTGTGTCCTATCTGTGAGCCAGCCGGAAATCCAGTGGGTGACATAGGGGTTTATTCCCAGTTGATTTAGCTTTTTGAATATGCCTGAGTGGGGCATTGTGTCAAAAGCTTTGGCCAGGTTGAGGTACGTGATGGTGTGCCATTTTGCCTTCATCCATTGCTTTGGTGACCTTTTCAAAAAATGCACCATACTGAGTAAGCATGATCTCACCTTGATGAATCCAAACTGAGATGGGTCCAGTGTATGAAGATTCCCTACGTCCTGATTGATTAGTTCCATGATAAGTCTGCCCATGGCCTTGAATATGAGGTTGGTCAGACTTATGGGTCTTTAGTTGCCTGGGTCTTTGGAAGGTCTTCCATTATGCAGGGGAATGACTGTAGCTATTCTCTATTTGCTTAGTACAAAACCTGTATGGAGGCTGAGATTGAATAGTGTTGTTAGAGTTGTGGCTAAATCATACTTTGTGCTATTTAAGATGCATCCAGGAATATCATCAGGACCCATCGATGCAGTATTTTTGGATTTTGATATCACTCTTAGGACTTGGTTTTGTATGATATCAGGAGGTGAGTCAGTTTTGGGTATATCTTGAGGCACAGATTGAGGGGGATAGATGGGTAAAGTTACAGATAAATTTATTGGCCAGTATGCTCATTATATCTTCAGCCTCAGTGTAAGGAGTATCTCACAATCAGCACAGGGCATTGCTGCATTGTGCTTTTGAGATTACTCACCTAACTTAAAAAATGCCTTGTGATTGTCTTTCGCTTGAATAGCTGTTTTAGCCTCAAACTTGGCTTTGGTGGATTTTATTAAGCTCCTGAATTGTTTGTTTATTTCAGTGACAAGGGCTATAACATCCTGGGAATTACTGTTCTTAGTTTTGGTCACAGTTCTTTTCCTGTTATTATGATTCCACCATGTGAGTTCGCCCTGGTGGTTTCCCCTGTACTTGTTCCTATGGGGATGCAGCTGTTAAAATGCCAGCATGGTGTGGTGGTGTACATGTCTGTGTATTCACTGAATTTGGTGGGAATCTGTATCACTTAGGAGTAGGTAGTTTGCCTTAAAGAAATTCCTAAATGTACGTTGGGTGGAAAGGATCTCTATTTTCAGTTTTATTTGGAAGGAGACTGCTTTATGGTTAGACCTAACAAGTGATGAAGATATGCAAGGGATGGTGCAAGGTGCTCCCATATTAGTAAGGACAACATCCAAGATGTTATTCCCCCTGTGGGTACTCCAACTAATTGTTCCAGGGCATTTGTATTGGCAAAGTGTTGGAATCTCTGTGTTTGTACACTAGTGGTGGTGTAGGTTCCCCAGCCTATAGCTTGGATAGTTGAGATTGCTTAGGAAAATGATATTGGGTTTAATACTGAGTGATCCTAGTTCCTGTAGATATGTGTTGTGGCTTTCTTGTGTCATAGAGGGAGTTCCATAGCTTTTTAATATATGATATGTGACCTTTCAGATGGTTATTTGGACAAGAAAAAGCTCTAGTGCATCATACTACTTTCCAGCCTTGATGTGACTCTCTTCTTGATGTTGATAGAGACACCACCACCATTTTTCTCCTCCTGCACAGTAGGTGGTGTAAATATGTGGAAGACGTTCTAACCCTGCACAGCTGGAGTACTCTCCAATATTTCAAACCATATCTCAGTTACTACACAGACATCAATGTGTTCCAGGGTGAGAAGGGCTTGTAGAGAGTGGAGTTTCTTGTTTAGGCTTCTATCATTGATCAGCAACATGTTCATGTTTTCCTTTGCTTGTTTTGTTATGCTGGTAGGTTTATCAGGATGGCATCGTCTAAAAAATGCACTACGGAGGTCGACAATGTATTTTCCGTTAATTGAAACCCTAGAGGGGAGAGATGCAGGGAATCCCTGGTGAAGCAGCATTGTCTTTTAATAACATCCTCCCAGGCTAACAAATGCTGGACCCCCTTTGAATGCACCAAAAATCTAAGCCAATTAATGAAGTCAATTCTTGCTCATATTGCAAAATTATCCTTGGAGAAGGTAGAATGCTGCTCAGTGCTAGGCTCATACCTGCCTTGGACACATAGTCTGAGAGCTCCATCATGTCTCTGTTCATATAGTCAGGGAGGTACACCTCTAGTCAATGACAGAGTCATACTGGCACTTGTTGTTCAAGGACTTGAGTTCTGCATGATCTGATGGATCCTATCACCATTTAGTCAATTAACTGCCACTCTTTCCTTGCCTAGCCTGGTAAGAGGCACATCTGTATGTCTTACAATGGAGTCACCTATAACAAGAATGTTTGGTCGTGTTGATGTCTGCCTTATGAACTGAGCATCTGTGACTTTGAGACTGCTTGTGCTATGTAAGGAAGAAGGCTTAATTTGCTGAGTGTGCTTTGTGCCTATTTTGTGTTTTGGAGATTTTTGAGGTTTAGGCATGTTAATCTTTACAACCTCAGCATATAACGGATTATGTGTATTGTGATGGCCTTGGAGAGGTGTGATGTGTGGTGTACTGCTTGCTGACGATTTTGGCGTCTGAGTTTACTGCATGTGAGATTTTTGCCTCCAGGTATTAAGGTACATCTCTCACACACTGGGTTATGCTGTTTGAGTAACAAATGATTGTCAGACAACATGAGACAATTCTTACAGTGTCTCAAGATATCCATCTCAATCAGGCTGGCTAGACAGGTGGTTGGGAAGTCTTAGTCCATGATACTGACAGGAATGACTCTAGGGGCAGGGGTAATTATAACTGCTTGGAGTTCAGTTTTAGAATAATGCTTAGGTGGACTTGCTACTACATATTTAAAGTTCAGTACAAAGCAAATAGCCTGAAAACCTTCTTCTACCCCCAACAAGAACCAATAAATTATTTATATTAAAAGAACTCACTAATTTGATAATAAAATCAGTGCCAGCAGTAGCAGTATACTCAATATTAAACTATTTTATCAAAGGTCTTTTAGCCTGGTGAGTAGTGTGATGACCCACCACTGCCAACCAGTAATCAAGGAACCTCAACCCTCACCACTGGCAACAGTGGGTGGATGCTCATTGGGAGGATAACAGACACACACACAGTATTTCCAGATGCAGCTCTCTGCATCAACTGCAATTTCCCTTAAAGGAGTACAACAGGTTTCTCTAATGTATTCCTCAACTTCACGGCCCTTTTCCTCCCTATTTACATTGTCCTCTGTAAAGCAACAACAATAAAGCATTTACAATTTTTATAATTCCCCTTACTTCTGTAACAGAAGCCTATCTTCTCATACTGTGATGGTTTCACTTACAAAATGATTCTCTCACGTTTGAATAAAGCTTGCCGGAGTCGCCCAATTACTGACATCATCGAGGCCAGACAGTGCAAGTACTTTTTTTTTTTTTTAATCAGTTCCCTCCCCCAAAGTGACATCACCACAGCCGTCATCTGATTCTAACTAAAATAATAAGACCCACCCATTCTGTGATGTCATGGCTCCCTTGTCCTTCCCCCAGCCTCAGTGCTCAAATACAAGTGCAGGAGGTAGGGTACTTCTTTTTAGCATTGTGTTTCCAGTACGCTGTATTTCCCTATTGGAACCTTGTGTGAGTCTCTTTCTGCATCAGCTTCCCTCGTGGATTTATACTGGTGAGTATGACATTTTTTGTAGAAATACATTGTTTGACAGCAAAATATCAGTATCTCTTTAATGTGGCATCTTCATTTCTCCTGGCTTTTCGGTCGCTGTGCTGCATAAGTTCACACGTGCATCCAAAAATGTTTAAACATTGCTTGTTTGGGTCCTGCTGACCAAACAACTGTTGTGGATACATGTATGCACTTGGTATTGAACTGTGGCACTTCAGTACTGTACTTTTTTATATTTATTTGCCTTTGCTGCAGCATTCCAGCTGTTCCACGTGTTGGTTGCCAGTGGCAATTATTACTATAAAGTTGTCTTCTTTCCGAAGTTATTTTCTCTAACTTTCCTAAAGAGCAGTACCACTGACTACCTTAAAGATTTCCTGTTCAATATGGGTAGTGGTTGCGCCGTCTTGTAATCTGTTCAGTGAGAAGGTGTAATGAAAAAAACTTGCTGTCCATTGTCTGATGCATTAGTCCCACTTCAATCTGCAAATTGGCACTGTTTTACTTCTTTAATGCCCTGTATTTCTTTTTTTTTATGTAATTTCCTTTCCTGTGGCATTCCTTTGCCAGCTGTTCCATGTGGTCTTGGTTGCCAATAGCAACCATTTTTCTTTATGGCCCTGTGATGTCTGAAGTTTTGTGTGTGCATGACTGTGCGATTACGAACTTCCAAGCCATTATTTTACACTCGCATAGCTGTTTACTTTTTTCTTATTTTATACTCGCTAAACAGCTTAGCGAATGTAAAGTAATGGCATGTTAGATCGTAATTGCACGCTCACACCGACAAACACTCGATTATGTTGCTGTGCTTCTCCCATCGGTTATTTGCCACCTACAAATTTTTTTTATCTAAAATATGTCTCTCTGCAGACATAAGGGTAAGGGTAATGGGTTTGATTCTTGTGTTGTTTGGGCAGTGATTGCAAGTGCATGGGGGGAGAGAATGAAGTGTGTGTGTATGAATGTAGGAGTGCCTGTGTGTGTATATGACAGAGCGAACAGTAAGGGAATGCATGGAGAGTGTGTGTATGAATGTAAAAGTGCCTGCGTGTGTGTGAGAGAGCGAACAGTAAAGCAATGCATGGAGAGTGTGTGTATGAATGTAAAAGTGCCTGCGTGTGTGTATGAGAGAGCGATCAGTAAAGGAATGCATGGAGAGTGTGTGTATGACTTTTAAAGTGCCTGCGTGTGTGTATGAGAGAGCGATCAGTAAAGTAAGAAACTCCTGCTCATAAAAAATAAAACGCACCATATTAACACTTTTTATTTACATGTTGTTGTTTGTCTTTCAGCTTTTTCCTGGTAAGGGGTCACCACAGCGGAACTCCGGTCCGCTAATGATTGGCAGTATATTTTTACGAAATGCTGAGGTGCCAGCTCGATGCCCAACCTTCAACGAAGGCATGCCCATTTATGCATGCATGTCTTTCGAACGCTACCCAACCACAGGGAGGACATGCAGACTCCACACAGAAGGCACTCCCAAGCCAAGCCAAGAATTGAACGGGAGAACCTCTTGCTGTGAGGTAACAACACTACCGCCGTATCACCACGGCATACTAACACTTTTTAAATTACTAATCTTAAAACCCTTAGAAAGGCAGTTATCATTTAAAGAGCTACCCATACAAGGGATTGTAATTTACCATGCCTGGGAAACATCTTACTACTTTTGCGTTTCAGTATGGTGACATGTTGTATATTGCCTTAACTTTACTTAGATTTGGTGACCCTTCCTTCCTTGAACATATATTACCATAAAACTCGAAAAATTATGTATTAAATTTGCAATTCAGTTTAATGTCAAAATTATTTGCATATTTGTAAAACTTGGCTTATAGAATCATTGTTTCTGTGTTTTGCCACAGGCTGCATTGTCAAAGAAAATGTTAACATTCAGAATGCCTGGGATAAAATATATTGTACATCTGAACATTTCTGCAACCGATCTTACAACCCAAATTAAACTCCTGTATCTTCTAAGACCTTTGTGATTAAAAATGTATTTGTTATTCTCTTCTTAGGATTCACCTCCATTTGGTAGTAACCTGCCTTCTCATCCATTTTGCTAAAAACAGTTGCACCATTCAACATAATGATAATGTCACCCAAAGTGCTTTCCCTCAGGATGGCTTTATTTACCATGCATATATCAATGCTACAATCATAGTGCAGGTGTGTTTTGGCATAGGGATGGTATGCAATGGCTAGCCATTCACTCCAACATCAAGAACTGACCAGCCATTGTCACAATAGCACAGGCATCTGGTATCCCACAGCAGTTCTATTAATTTAGTTTTGAATGCTTCCAGATTGCTTTGCTCCCTAGCTACTCCTGGGAGATTATACCAGCCTGCTGAATCCAGCTTTGAGAATGCATGTTTTCCTGTGGTTGTCTTCAAACATGGTCTGATAAGTATTAAGCCATCTTCCTGACTGTCTCTCAGATAAGAGTTTGGTTAATATGTAGTTTGGATTTTAGAGATAGACAAAGTTCCATTTTAAT
Source organism: Protopterus annectens (assembly GCF_019279795.1). Taxonomy (NCBI): domain Eukaryota; kingdom Metazoa; phylum Chordata; order Ceratodontiformes; family Protopteridae; genus Protopterus; species Protopterus annectens. The sequence goes on from NC_056743.1 coordinate 808,527,043, forward strand.
AATTTCAATATCTTTGAACCAAGTAGAAAGGTTGTTCTTTCATTGATGGGTAGCTACTTGAAGCATAGGAGGAAATAGCAAAGATGCATATTTGGTTCTGCAAGTAATTCACATCTACAGATCTTTGTAAAAGTAACAGTACAAGTGTTATTTGTATTTGTGCTAGAGTGAAGAGCTATTAAAGGGAGCCCATGCTCAGTTTTTGGGATAAGCATGTTTATAGCTTTGGTTGTGCACATGCTGGAGGCGAGAAGGTATGAGAGCTTGTAGCATAAATTTAGTTATTTAAGGTTCCGCTAATATTATCTGTATGGTTTGTTAATAAGAGAGTAGGGTCCAATGTGATCCTGGATATTTTTTGCTCTGTTACTACAGGCAGCATATTGCCTGATGTGTCAGTTATTGTCAGGTGTAGAGTTTTAGCAAGCTATTATGGGGTGCTAAAGAACATTACATTTGATTTTCTCTGACTAATAATCAACATATTATCATGTGTGCATTGGCAGATCCTTGCAAAACTTATTCTGAGTTTTTGCATAGGGCGTTAATGATAATCAGCATTCATTCCTATATTGAGCTGTGATTTCTTCTGCCACAGATGATGACCTGTAGCATGCTCAGATATGGTAAGAGACACTCTCCAGTTATTTGCATGTGGGTAAATGCCTGGGTGTCATCCAGTTTGAAAAATATTGAAGAATACTTGCTGCTAATCAAGACTGAGACACATTTCCACCTTGTGTCCCATTCTCTTGTGCCTCATGGTCTACATGTGTGCAAGGCAATTTAGCCTTGCACTGACAGAGTACATTCCGTGGCTTTAAACCATGTCTGTGTAATGTCACAAATCCGATGTTTCTGTATTCTCTACAGAGCTTGTAGGTTGTGCAGTTTCTTCTGAATTCCTTCTGATTGTATTTGCATTGTCATTGTTTTTGTCACTGTCTTGATGTGAAATCTGTTTTCAATGTGTAATTGTTTTGTTTAGCATATGGTCATCAGTGATTGTGTTACAGCACTTGAAAGTAGTGGTAGCAGCACATCGGTGAGTATATTTGCTTTTTATGCATATGGCTGTGGGTTCTACTACCGCAACCTGTAGATGGATAGAAAATCGTAAGTTGTACTCTAATGTTGGGTGCTGTAGTCGTGACTGTCTTAGTTTCTTTGGTTTGCCATCAATTCCCTATTGCAATGTTATTTTTTTACTGTAACCTAGGCAATGCATTCGTCAAAGGCAGTAGGCACACAATCTGTAGATGAAACACTGAACTGGACATTGCAATAGATAATTCAGATCTGCCTTGTGCAAGATATGCAAGGCAGCAGTTAAGGGACTACAGTACAAGGTCAGACCATTGAGATGGCACCATTCTGAGATTTTACCCCGGGATGCTGCTGGAAACTTTCATAGTGTGCCCAGTCAAACTAACCAGGTAAACAACCAGATAACAAAATATTTACTGCAACTTGCTAAGAAAGAGCAAACCTCTACAGGTAGCCAGTAAAGTGAATCAAACCAAATAGCTAGAGAATCATGGAAATTTGTTTATACAGGAAAAAATCTTAATTACATCTGGTAACAGGTCATGTTACATTTCAATATGTTCATTTTATTCAGTAGTAGTGTAGTAACACTGATGTTTGGAAACACAGAAATTTGGTATGCATACTTGTACATTCTGCATGGCAAATGATGCTTGGGTGGTGTATCGCTTGCATAATTCTCTATTGTATTTGCAGCAGATACTGCTAGTGTGCAGTGTGGGAATAGAAAGATTAAAACATTACCCTGGTATCAGAGGTGGCAGTGCAACATATTCATAGTGGCTTAACATGAGAGTAGCTCTATGCAAGCACCATGTGAAACCTGAACAAGCACCTAGAATTATTCAGTGCAGCTTCCACACCTTAAGTCTGAAAATTAATTCATATACTCACATGAACAGGAGTAGCTGATATTGATGGCTAAAGGTGTATGGGCATGTCGGGTGGTTACTACACTGCAAAACTAGTATGTAATGGTGGAGATATTTGGAAGGCATAAGCAAACACACCAGTATATTAAAGCCATAGTACCAATTGAACTGGAGGCTAGCAAATAGATTTAGTAAGGAATTTTGTCCATGCACAAATATTTCAACAGTGATTCTTTGCAGTGGCATCCATTATCTGATTCAAGGTAAATTAACCTTGATGTCCTTTATTTAAAAAAAAAAAATCAATAAAAAATTTACTTTGTTATAAGTGACTTCTAGACACAAGAAAAAAGAAGGGGAAAATATAGCAATGTGGTTTGTATATACAAAGACAAATCCAGGGACACTGCAAAAGGTTTTTTTTGCAAACCAACCAGTGGAGTAAAAACATATGAAGGCAAACACTGCATACCAACACACGTTGCACATGTAAATCTCAATTTTTAACAAGGTGGAAGCATGAAGTAATACCTTAACACTTAAATTAATAAAGATCTAAACTGGGTAATAGTATAAATGTTTTATTCTTTAGCTCCTTGGTGCAAGACCTTACTGGATGTGAATGAAGTCAAGTAAGGCCATGGCTATAGTGCAGCAAAAAAATGTCCCCTCTAACAAAGGAAATGCTAGAGCAAAGATTAAATTACATGAGTCAAGCACCCTGCTGAGATCTGCCAATCAATGGAATTACAAGGTCAAATTACCCTCAGGACTTTGACAGCTAGGGAAGCTAAGTGTTATGGGGGAGGGCAGAAGTAAATGGACTGGAATTCAATGTCTCACAAATTAGTGCCATTTAAACTAAATTAGAAAAAAAGGCAGCAGTAAACAGTACTTTGAGTGTGTTCAGTGGCATTTGCACTGTTTCTGTTTTAAGTAGTCATTCAGCAGCAGGGAATGTTACTTACACTGTTCTATTTTACTCAGTACTTTGCAAGCATGCAGCATCTATGAATGACAGGAACTTTAGGCAAATGGAGGCCTGCATGATGTAACATTTTTGAGCCAAACAATGATTTCTGGGATACTGAATGGCAACCTGATTTATCCAAACCACATAATATGCCAGCCTCCAGGTGGGCAGAGTCTGGAATTACATATAAAAATATTTAAAATCCTGTAAATAATCCCATAGTGCTTTTAAAGTGTAGGAAACATCATGCCAAGATGTTTTAAACATGTTTTTTGAGTCTGTGGGTGCGGTACTCCTTTAAGAGCACATAGAGACCACAGTCAGTCCAGGGCTGGTTCCTCACTCTTCCTCCAGATCCCCAATAAGACTCCCCACTGGCACAGCTATAGAGTTGAGATGTCAGCTGAGTGACCAAGCCAAGACCTCCAGCACCCTCTCTGTCCAACCAGTGCTTCGTGTCCCTGCCCAAGTTGCAAACACTCTTTGAGGTTTGATTTACACATGCACACACACACAACTGGGAAAGCCTGGCACAGGTTTATTAGCTATGCCCCCTTCTGCCAAGACTATAAGATAGTTTTCACTGACAGCAGTCACTCCTGCCAGCTACCTTAAGGCCCTTAACAAAGGATGACCAATTTTACTGTGTAATATTAATATTAATGCAAATGGTAGTTTGACCAAGAGCAAGGCTCTTAGGAGTGACCCACACAGTGTCATCAAATAAATATGCAATTACTCTCAAAACTTAAATATCCCTACACAGATCAGCCACAACGAAAGGTTTAAATATATTTAATAATAAATAATAAAAGAACAAGACAATACTAAATATATATTCACAGTGACATCAGAGTTCAAAAGCACAGGAAATATTTAAAGTAACATTTCAGTACAGGCTCACACAAATAAAGAAAAGCATCTAAACTAAGCTTTACTATATTCCTGACTGTATCTAAGAGAGTTATACTGTTCCCTAGAAACTTACATCATTAGAACAAGGCAGATGTGGTGAATGTTTTTTCTTGTTGTTGTCAGGTCCAAGATAGACTGCAGAAAGCTCTGTCTCACTAAGAGACTTCTCAAATTAATATCTAAAATATTACTGCTGGGATAGCTTGCAGAATGACATAATTTCTTGTCATCTGACTTCTAGTTCCCAGGTAAACCCCATTGCTGATGCTGGCAGTATTTAGCATCTACCTGTAAAAATATACAGGCAAGGGCTTTTGCTCAGATCTTTGGCAAATGCTGGAAGTCATAAAACAATTGCATTCCTTCATGTTTCTAAAGTAGCAATTAGCGTACTCCAAAGACAATACAGAAAGCTTCCTAGTACAGACTTTGTGTCTCTAACTTCATTGAAAACCTGAAAGGTAGCCTCTTTATTGAGTAGCTTAGAAAATAATTTAATTTCAGATATCTTTCTAAAGTTTTCTGGACTGAGATTAACCTCCTGTATTCCAGTTTCCACTGTTAAAATGCAATAGTGCATGTACATTTCTGTTCTGTTCCAGTAGGGCATACTGTGCTTACATTTCAAACACAGCACTTTGCAAATACCTTTTCAACACGTCTGTACAAGTAGTTTGAAATACACATGGCATGCAGTTCTAATACATTTGTAACACAAGCATCTTGTACAAATCATTTTGATATTCAGCAATGACATATAATTATTTACAAAATTCCAGCTAGCTGTGCTGGCAGTATCTCCTTTTGTCACAGGTAGTTTAAACACTCTTATATTTCTCTGTGTAACTAAACTATAACAATGCTGCTGTAATAGTTATAACAATATTAGTACTAGTTTAGATATTTTTAAGAACAGCCTGGACACTTATTATGGGAACAAGTGTTTTGGTACATTGGCAAGCTAGAAGGGCATCAATGCCCATGCTTGAAATATTTGTATGTATTTATGTATAACAATAACATTGTCAGTTAAAGTTTTGGTTCTGAGAGTGGGATAGTGCAACTGACATAATATAATTCAGGTACGATCAGCCATCAAGCACAGTTTACAGTATACGTTTTCAGGTAGTGTTGAAATGAACAATGTCATATATACAGTAAAAAAGGGCAGCTCTTGAGTTTGCCAGACAGATAAATAATCAGGTCCATTGCTGCTGCAGTTAAAATTTTGTCTCCAGTCTTTGTAACCTGACTTTGGATCAAAATTTTGGAAAGTTGCATGGAGCACTGGAGAAGATATTGTTTCCTTTCCAGGAAAAGGCAGGGAACAACTGCTGTGACATGAGACCCTGGTAAGAAGTAGGAACCTTCAACTCACTGAAGTGAAATATCTCATGACTCTGGATAGATAGCACAAATATCTAAATTTCTGTATAGAAACAGGGAAAACTGGACAACCACTTCACTAATCCATCCCACTCCATGATTGCAGTTTACCTTGGTTGCTGTGCCTTGCTTCTACCATGCATTGTCTCATAGCCATGAGGTCAGAGGCGTTTTGTGTTATGGTAATGGTAGATGTTTATTTTAGTCACTCCTTACCAGGTAAGACTTTATACAAAAATGGCTGTACTTAGGGCTGATTTGGGATTTTGTTTGAATATTGTTTTATAATGATATAAGGCTGCGGTGGTACGGCGGTAGCGTTGTTACCTCACAGCAAGAGGTTCTCCCATTCGATTCTCGGCTTGGCTTGGAAGTGCCTTCTGTGTGGAGTGTGCATGTCCTCCCCGCGATTGGGTAGCGTTCGAAAGACATGCGTGCGTAAATGGGCGTACCTTCGTTGAAGGTTGGGCGTCGAGCTGGCACCTCGGCATTTCATAAAAATCTACTGCCAATCATTAGCGGACCGGAGTTCCGCTGTGGCGACCCCTTACTGGGAAAAAGCCGAAAGACAAACAACAACATTGTTTTATAATGATAATGAACCATGTGTCACAGGATTTTGCAAATGTTTCCTTGACTGAATGATTTTTATTTTATTTTATTTTATTTTGTATTTGTTTATTGTGGTAATACACTAGTTATAACTAACCATTTGCAGGTACTTCCCAGGTAAAATAACTCACACAGAAGAAAAAAAGCAGGAGAGAGAGGCAGTAAACTGCACAAATCAAATACAGAACAGAAAGTAACAATATATATAACAAAAAGTGTGCAGTGGCAATTAATAAGAGGCAGGAACAATTATGTATATTTTACAGTTTCACATGATTAGATTTCATGTTTACATCATGCTGAAATGCTGTGGGACAATGAGAAGCTGGGTAGAGGAGGTGGAGTTGAGTAGTTGCGAGAAAGTAAGGCTGGATGAGAAGCCCATAGGTGGTGTGGCTTGCTGTGTTCAAATACAGTTTGATTGGGTGTAAATCATTTTTTTAGGTTAAGCTCAGTGGACAGTTAGCTCTGCAGGTGGGGAAGAGAGGGATTCCCATAGTTTAGGAACAAGGATGAAGAAGGAATGGTCAGTGCTGTGTAGGCTGGTTTGTGGTAGTGGGAGTAGGGGAGTTGTTTTGGAAAACTGCCTGAGGTTGTAGTGAGTGTATTTAATATGAAGTTTAGCAGCTTGTATGGGAATGAATTTGTTTGGAGATGTTTTAAGATGAAAGAGTCTAGTAGCAGGTCTACTCTGTGCTTTTTTTGAAGATGAAGTAGCGGTGATCATGAGAGGGAGAGTTAGTGGTGAAGAGACAGAGTTTGTTGTCAGTAGTCTATATTGTCGAGGAGTTTTGCTTAGGGGCTGTGGCTGTTATGCATAGTTCATATTCAAGTTGGGCCAGAAGGACTACTTTGCCTACAGCTGGCTTGGCTGGGTTGGATAGGTAGGGGTGATATTTTCGTACACCAGAAGAAAAGTGATTTAACTTTTGCCCTTGATTTTTAAATATTGTATGGATAGTCAGTGACTGGTCTAACCACAAATGAGGCATTTGAAAAAGTTAGCTGTTTCTTTTGGTGTGCCATAAAGGGGAGTGGTATTAAGTGACTTTGGTGATTTTGTAAGTTTTTAGGTGCTACTGAATACTACATCTTTTGTTTTTGTGGGGTTAACTATTAGTGTGTGGTTAACGAGGCAGGAATTGAGGGAGTTAAGATATTTTTGCTGTTGTGCTTTGATTGTAGAGTGGTTGTAGCAAGACCTAAAGATTGCTGTATTATCAGCACAGAGGATTAGATATAGAGTAGGAAGAGCACAAAGCAGTTTATAAATAACAATAAAAAGAAGAGGAGAGAAGGGGAGCTAGAACAGAACCTTGGGTACTCTCATTGTAAGAGGCATGGGCTGAAAGAAGGAAGACCCTATTTAAACACTGAAGAATCTGCTTGAGAAGAAGTCATGAAACTAAGATGATGGATGTTTTGCTAATGGCAATGATCTGGAGAGAGAGAGAGAGAGAGAGACAGAGACAGAGAGTGGTTGGTGGTTGATTAGGTCAAAGGCTTTTGTAAAGTCAGTGATTATTGCTCACATCAAGTTACCTTTGTCCATATGGTAGAGAATGTCATTAGTTAGCCACTAAAGTGCTATCATTGTACAATGACCTATCCAGGATCTATGCTGTTTAAGGGTAAGGAGAGAGATGGTACTGCTAAATGTAGCTTGACAGCTGGATATAAATGATTTTTTTCTAGTATTTTGACAAGAGTGGGGAAGATGGAAATAGAATAAAAGTGTGAGATGTTTTGTGGTTTAGATTATTTGAACAGGGACTAATGAGTGCTGTTTTCCAGATTTTTTTTTCATTATATTTAGTATCAGGCAAAGGTTAAAGATATGATGAAGAAGCTGAGTTACAAATTCCCTGGAGTGGAAGATAAACCAGGGAAAGATTTGGTCTGAACCTGGGGAGCCTGTGGACATGTATTCCGGTAGGTTACTTTTTTCTTTATGTGATATTTTCAATGAAATAGAAAGGGGGGATGAAGGGAGGGGACCCTGGAACAAAGAAAAGGGTAGTGGAGAAGCTGTGGATAGTTTGAGAAGGGAGGCTACATTTTCTGACAAAGTCAGAGCAAATGATGATCCCTGATTAGTCTAGACTGGGTTTAGAGTGAATTTGTTGTCAGAGGATTTGTGTCCTGTGAATACACTGACCTTGTGCAAGAAGTGTTTGGATTTATTTAAGAGAGTTGCTTGGTTTTGAAGTGGTTTACTTTGTGCCTCCTTATGGATTGTTTGACCAAGTTCTGGAGCTTAGTAAAGATAGCACTGCTGTCAGGATGATCAGTCAGTGACAGCCCTTTCATGGAGCTCTCTTTTCTTGTCCTCCTGAAGGTCTTGTCTTATTGCTACTGTTTAGACATTTCTATCTAAAGAGCTACTGCTTGAACTACAGATCACTCTAGATAGGACTGATAATCAACTGGTAGATTGTTACCGAACACCTTTTATGTCCCCAAATGATGACATAAGATTTCTCAATGATATCTGTGAAGAGTGGGTAAAGATAGATGAAGGCTGCCAGCCTAGCCAGATAGAATTTTGCAGATAATTCTGTCATTTGTAAATATGAATGTAAACTACAGGCTTGTTGTCTTAAATGTAAAGAAATAGTGTTACCTGTGGAACTGAAAAAAAATGTGACACCAGTGCACTCTACTGACCAAAGTAAAGCATATTGTGACCCTTTGATGTAGACAGTGGTGCCGAAGGGTCTATATGAAGGAATTCTTGCTATTGCTTTAACCAAGAGTTAAATTGCTAGATTTAAACATGCAAATGTATTTTTATTGATCTGCTTCCTGACCAGCTGCAAGATAACAAAAGGAGATGTTAAGAATGTAAATGCAGTTTCTGTTAGCGTGGGAACCCAGGGAAGTGTGAAGCATGATGTAATGTGTAGTCTGGGAAACCCAGGAAAGTGTGAAGAATGGTGTAATGTGAATCAGAAATGCAATTTCAATTTCAACAGAGAGAACCACAGAGGATTAAGGATTTTTGTCTTGACCATCCAACTCAGCACTGCCTTTGGTCTATAAGTAAGTTTATCTTAGACTTGTATTTTCTCTTAGAACTAGCTAGAAACTAGAAAGATTAGACTGTTTTTCTATGATGTCAGAACTGTATTACTGAATTATTTTAAGTATTTCTCTATGATCTCTGAACTCTTGACTAGCACTGTGTAGTAAGAAGCATTTTTCTGTGCTATTGTTTTCTGCAATCTTAATTGTTGTTTATGTATACTAGGAGTCCATACTTTGTTTTTCAGTGGCAGAGGAACATGTCTAGGTATCACATAAGGTGGAAGAACCTCTTATGGCAGTGTATGACATCTGTACCAGTCCACTGTACAAACATGATTGTATTTTCAGCAAGTGTGCACTTCTTTTTTCCTGATGTGTGTTATCCATGAGCAAGTCCATTTGTGGAAGTTGAGAAAGTGAGGCTGCGGTCATATCTGGTTATGCTGCCTTAGTCACAAGTAACTGCCAGTTCTGCCTCTTATCTAGTGGACAGTGGTTCTTGTGGATCACTGGAGCCCTGAATGGCTGTCTATCAGGAGAGAGACAAAGGCTCCTCTAATGAAAGTGGTCCAGAATGTTCTGTCATTGTCTTCCAGCATCAGTTGTGGATGCTTGTGGCTACTGAGGTGGGCCAGCAACTTGTTGCTTGTTCTGGCAGTGTGAAGTGGCTTCTGGTACAGTTTGTGGAGTCACACAACTGGCAGACCCAGCCCCACGGGCTACCTGGAGAACAACAGACCCATAATATTAGCCTCCTTGATGAGTGATGTCTGGATTTGTTGCTTTCTTCACTGTACTGGCATCCAACCATGCCAGGACCTCACTCTATCCCCATCTTGGTGTTTTCCCTCATTTATATATCATGTCTCCTTCATTATTTATTGTCTAACTCTCTCCATCACGTTTGTTTTCTGCCTCTGCATGTTTGTGTGCCAGTCTGTTTATATCTGTGATTATTTTTTTCACACATTTCTACATTTGTCCATTTATCACTCATGTTGTCTGATTCTATGTTATGTGTTTGTATGTCTGTCCCTGCTACATGCACTTCTCTCTCTCTCTCCCTCCCATCCATAGTCATCCTTTACTGCCTTCCTGACCTTTCCCTCTTTTGCAAAACTTAAAAAAGGGTCTTTTTCCCTACCAAAAAAAAAACAAAACAAAACAAAAACAAAACATATATATATATATATATATATATATATATATATATATATATATATATATATATATGGTTCTACCTCACTTCAACGACACGCCGGAACATCGACAGGGAAATCACGAGCCCCAGAAGATCGACAGCGCAGAAGACCGACGCGACGGGACCTAGAAGATCGACAAGCAGAAGACCGACCCGACGGATGAAAGCACCGACGCCGAGGATGCCGAAATGGGAAAAGGCTGTGTAAGTATGCGGTAGTGACGGACGTTAGGGTGCGAGTAAGGTAAGTGGGGATAGGGGTGGGTTAAGTGAGTTAGGGTTAGGGAGCGGGTCAGGTAAGTGTGCGGTAGTGATTGTGTTTGGGTTAGGGGGATAAGTGAGTTAGGGTTAGGGAGCAGGTCAGGTAAGTGTCGGTAGTGATTGTGTTTGGGTTAGGGGCGGGATAAGTGAGTTAGGGTTAGGAGCGGGTCAGGTAAGTGTGCGGTAGTGACGGACCTTAGGGTTAGGGTTTGGGTCAGGGTTGTAGGTAGTTGTGTATGTATGGTTTAGTGTGGGTTTGTAGGGATTTTGGTGTGCTTGTGTTGTGTATGTGGTTTTGGACGGGAATGTGTTTTGGTTGTTGATTGTGGTGTGTGAAGTGTATGAGGTTTTGTGTTTGTGTACCGTCGGTTATTTCGTTGTCGGGCATGTGGGATTTCGTGTTTTTGTACTGTCGGTTATGTGGTGTCGGTGATTGCGTTGTCGGTGTTGTGGTGTTTCGTTTATGTGAGGTAGAACCATATATATATATATATATATATATATATATATATATATGTGTGTGTGTGTGTGTGTGTGTGTGTGTGTGTTTTACCCTGCCTTTCTCTCCTTTATATCTTGTAGTTTCCTTTGTGGGTTTACCTCTGCACGCATGTGTTGGCCATTAATTAACTGAGAAGGCCTTAGTTTTCCCCTCCTTAATTTTATATCCAGACAGATCATGCAGACATTTTAACAGCAGTTTTAACACATTTCCCTGACCAGTCATAACTCTCTAGTTATGAGTTCCTAACTTGGATTGCCAGTGGCTCAATGGGTAAACAATCAAGAGTGCGGACAATGGCCACCCTTGTTTTGTCCCTATTTAATAAAAAGGTCCCTGATATCTCTTAACCTGTTTTAATCTTGGCAGATGCTCATACTGGAAATATTATAATCACTAACATTTCTGGGAAGCCATATATAGGTAGTGGTTCACTATTGAAATGTCGACACTTGTAATGCCAAGCCCCGACGCAGCAAAAAAAATAATAAGTCTAGAAATATGGGGGAATAGTGACTATTGAACATGGCTCTTCTCCTTTAAACTTCCTTTTTTTGCAAAGGGAAACCCCCCACACCCCCAAACCTATATATGCCAAGTCAGAAATTGCTATACCTCAGAGGAAAGGAAATATTCCAAGAAATGTCCATCTTGGACTTAGGATATTTAAGTTCATTTTTTTGGCCATTCAGTCTTCATATTACAAAACTCACTGAAGCAAGTTCTGACATTTCAAGTGGTTACTATAGGCAGCACTGATTCTAAAAATTCCCAATATAACTGGTCAAATGTCTTTTCTGCATCGATATTTTAATATTACTAATGGCTTCTTTTCTTCAGCATCTTACTGTATTAGAGAAGTTTGTTTATCTTTTTTTTGTATTATAGTACTTTTAGTAAAATTGCTATAAGTCTGTCGACTTCTCATCAAACCCACACTGCTCAGGGTCTACCTATTCTGACTTCCAGTATCCCTGTAAATACTTTACAGTCATGATTCAAGACCAAAATTGGCCTATATAATGAAGGGTGAACAAAATATTTCCTATCTTTTAGTATAACAGAAATTATTGTTCTCTTTCATTACTCAAGCATTATTCTGTCCTATAAGACTTGATGACATAAAATATCTCATACTTCAAAGGACAACTATATTATAACCACGACATTTCCTTTTCCCAGAGTGTTTGTTTTCCTACAGATCACTCCCCAAATTTCCAACATATTAAAAAGCATGACTTAGCAGTTTCTTCCTCTCTGTGGCATCTTTATCCTATTCAGCTTCCTCAGTGTATGCCATATTGGAGCTGAACTTGAATTTGTCTCCCTCGCTCTTACATCCTTTTGTCTCCTATAATACTTTAACAGTATCTTGCTAAAGGAAACACACATAGCAAGGTACCTGTGGTCGTAAAGCTATTCAGTATAAACAATGACAACGTGTTTATTGTATGAGAGTTGCATTATTTCCCTCATGACAATAAACTTATTAAGACATTTGTAATCTTAAGGTGAAGAAGCCCAATAATGATTGAGTACTCCTATACTAATTAGTTGACTTTTGCAAGGCAGGAAATATGATACTCTGACCCAGGAAAGGAGGAAGATAAGAAGACAGGACTTGCAACTCATAACATTTAATTTTTAAAATGACTATGTTACCTCAGTTATATCCTTATATTTCTTCAATATTTTTTACAGATTGTGTAACATGTATGTATGCAAAAAATGTGTGGGAATCACTGCAAACCAATTGCTAACACTTTCAATGAGGATTCTTAAACTTATCAATATTTCTCACTCTGACAGCAAAGACCAGGAGATTGTAATCGCATTGTCTATGTATTCAGAGTGCATTATGGTCAAAAGTAGCTTTCCAAGAAAATAAGATTATGTCAGTGTGACGTCCCTGCCCTGGCCCAGTAATCAAGGAGCCTCAATCCTCACCACTAACACCAGTGAGAGACATGCACATTGGGAGGATAACAAGTACACACACAGTAAAGTACAATTTCCCTTAAGAGCACACAGAGATCACAGTCAGTCTGGGGCTGGTTTCTCCCTCTTTCTCCAGATCCCCAATATGACTCCCCACTGGCACAGCTATACGGTTCAGATCTCAGCTGAGTGGTCAAGCCAAAACCACCAGCACCCTCTCTGTCCAACCAGTGCTTCGTGTCCCTGCCCAAGTAGCTGACACACACACACACACACACACACACACACACACACACACACACACACACACACACACACACACACACACACACACACACACACTTTGACATATGATTTATATACAAACACACAGGCACTCCTGGGGAAGGCTGGCACAGGTATACTTGCTATGCCCCCTTCTGCCCACACTATAAGGTAGAAATCGCTGCCACCAACCAGTTCTTATCAGTTAATCTAAGACCCTTACAAAGCATGACCAATTCTATTGTGTAATGCTACTATTATCCAAATGGTAAGTGTGTCCAAGACTTTAAGACTATTTAAGAGTGGCCTGTTCAGTGTTACCAAATACATGCAAGTACTCTAAGAGCTTAAATATCTCTAAACACAATTAAAAGGTTTAAATATATTTAATAATAAATAATAAAAGAACAAGACAATATTCAATAACTCAGCACAGTGACAACAGAATTCAGAATCACAGAAAATATTGTAAAACAACATTGCAGAACGGTCTCACATAAATACAGAAAACATCTAGACTGATCTTACTATATTCCTATCTATCGCTAAGAGAAGTACTATGATCTAAGTCTTACTTACAGAGCAAAGACAAGTGCTGGTGAGAGGATGTTGTCAGATCTAAAACAAGATACAAAATGCACAGACATTCTCTCTGAGATAGCTCTTAAGTTACTAACAAACATTTCTGCTGGGTTATCTCAGATTACATCATTTTTGTCACCTCTGCCTTTGTTTCCAGGCTAACAGAAACTTAAAATTTAACATGTGTCTGTGAAAAATACTTATCTCTTAAATGTACAGCTGCTAGGAAGCCACTGAGTAATACAAAAACACTTTACACGTGAAACCTAGTAATTATCTCTATCTCAAGACAATATAAAGAAACCCTTACCTCAAGACATCCTGTCTCTTGGCTGAGATAAACTAACTTTATAACACATAGCAAAACTCTTTACTTGTTTTCTTAGAGTTTGCAAGTTAATTCAGTATATTCCATCCTTTACCATCAACACATACAGGCATGTAGTTTATACACATTTCTGCTCTTTTCCAACAGGGTACACTGTGGTTACATTCTTGAGCTTAGTACAGAACATACAGTTTTCTTACATATCAAGGACAAGCCTACAAATCATATTACTATTCACCAATGACATAGAATTATTTACAAAATCCTAGCTAGCTGGGCTGGCAGCCTTCACAGTCAGCATGTCTGCCCTCATGAGGGCATTCAGTGTTAGAGAAATTTAAAATGAAAAGTAACTACCTGTTGAGAAGCAGCCAGGTTTGGGTTATGTAGAATGCCATGGCAAGATATAAAATATATTTTCAGTTTCTGCCTGTAGTAGTATTTTCATTATTCTCATCTCTGCTTGCATCCATCTTCCCCTGGGGATTTGCCTGTTTGGTTTTTATATCTGAAGTTTAATTCTATTTTGTATTATCCAATTCCTTCTTGTATTATTTATTATTCTGATGTTGTTCTATCCCTATTCTTTGAATCTGCAACATTTAGATAAAACTCTGTCTTCATTCTGTGTCTATATACCACTTCTTCAGCTGTGTAAAGCTTCAAGTAATGCTCTTTAAACATTTCTAGTATTGTTCTTGTCATAGTATCTAGCCATGTACATTTATTTTTGGGATCCCTTTTTTAACCTCTGTCCACAGTCTCTATGCTAAGTATTTCTGAATCCTAGATGTGGTTTAAAATGTCCCTGCTTCAAAAGTTATTTTCTAAATTCATTAGCTATATCTAGGTATTCATTTAATTTGTTTCTTATTAACTTATCTCTCACCACATCCCCAAACTTTGCAAATGACTATAGACAAGTTTTACTAGCCTCTGTAATTGAAATTGCAAACAAATTCTTTCTTCAGACAATAACCACACAGACAATCCCAACTCAGAAACAAGGTTGTACCTGTCAGCCTCTTATGCTGGTACATTTCACTTTTAGGCCATAACAATCAGTGAAACCAAATCACTACTACAAAAACTAAATACAAAAAGTGCTAAATTTGTAAACTCCATCCCAGATTCCTAAAATTGGCAGCAGAACAAAAAAACACATCCATAATCTGTTTCTAATCACAGGTCTAGTAACTTCATTATTCAAGAATTCTGTTGTTATCCCTTTACCAATGTCCATCACCCAAAATTAGCTCCTCGTATTATACCTGTGCCTCATAACTAAAATCTTTTGAAAAACTGCTCTATAAGTATAAACATTTACTCAAACGTATAAATAGCTAAGGGCTTCTTTGCAACAGGCAGCATAGATTTCATAATGCTTTCAGCACTACAACTGTCTTAATTACATCTACAAACACTATGTATAACAACATAAACAATGGAGCTATTACAGCAAGTGTCTTTGTTACGATAACTAGGGCATCTGTGACAGTCAACCACACCCTCCTACTTCAAGCACTAGTCAAACTTAATTTTGATGATAATGTACTGCTTTGGTTCCAGAACTATCTAAAGGATAGAACTCTTCAAGTATATGCCAACAATAACCTCTCAGCTCAAGCTGCTCTAAACATTGGAGTGGCCAAGGCTCTGTCCTTGGACAAATAATGTTCTTCCTGTTCATAAGACCTCATCGAGAATTCCCCTGCTCTTAATCTCATCATGTACACAGATGACATACTTTTACGTAATCCAATAGAACATATCACACCCTATATATCAACCGTCAGTCTCCCTTCCTACAGCTCTGCAACTGGATATCAATTCAACAACTGACTCTTAAAGCCACTAACAGTAATAATATTCCCAATGTCATTGGACAAAACTCTCTTGGACTTACAAGAGACACTTGCCTCAACTTTCACTCATACTGACAAAATCACCACAACATTTTGTTACAACTTAAATTGTACTTAATTCCAGGACAGCCATAGCTAGAAATTTATTTGTGCCATAACTTGAATACTGCTTACCCTAATAGCCTTTCAATTAGCCTATAATACACCCACCCTGCAGTATCTGGAAAATAGGATATGTAGATTTGTAAATTTAGTGTTTCTACTATTTTTAATTGTAACTTTCTTTACTGTATGTTGCCGTCTTTGTCTGGGTTATGACTGAAAAGGATCAATAGACCAGATCACCAACCCGGTTATCAAGCAATCAACCAACAAACAAACAAACAAATATATAAATTCTCCCTTATTGCTTTCTCCTCTTCCTTCCACTAACCTGGTTTCCTTTGGAGCTCTTTAATCTGAGTCTGCCAACCCAAATATTGCTTATTACTATTCACCCATATTTCTTTAGTCTTTGCGATTTTTTTCTTTTTTCAACTCTCTACTCACATTTTCTCAGTCTTAAGTTAATGACTCAGACACTTTCATCTGTTTTAATAAACATAATAGGTAATATTTTGTCTAATCTTCCAAGGAAGTCTTCTTTAATAGATAAGTTGGGAACCTCAGTTGCCTGCCACTCTGGCTTATCCCTGCTCTTGACAGCTGTAAAACTTGAGCCAAGTGGCTAAGGGTTACTTATGGCAACACTTTAAAGTTCCAAACTGTATAGGTATGTTTCTGGATTGTTAATATTCTATCTAATGCAGACCAGCCCTCATATTTCTCTGATTAGAAAGTATACTCTGTTCTTCTGTCTCTTAATGCTGCCACATCTATCATTCCAAATATATTCTTTCAAGAATTTTCCTTACTTTTGAATTTACCTTCATTTTGTCTCCCCCTCCCCCATAACATCCTTCTTTTCCATGACCAAATTCCAGTTGCACCATACCTGTAATGATCAGTTCTCTTTTATCTGTCTTGGGGGCATATATTCATACCCTCACCAGTATGTATCTAGGCTCTCTATCTGATTGTTTCTTTTCTATTATTATTGGGGCTTCCCAGCTTATTACACCTTTCCTCTTTGCCACTTGGTAGCTGGCATACTGCCCCTGTCTGAGCCCTGGCTTTATAACCTTACTGTGTTCTTAGGGATTCAAGTGCGTCTTGCAACATTGCCACATGAAGCTTGTTTTCCTTTATATACATGATCGTCCCATTTCTTTTGACAGGGTCTGTCATACCATTAACATTCCAGGAGAAAAGTCTAATTGTTTCTCCAGCTTTTCAGTTTGTAGTTTATAACATTCACTCCATTTTGTATTCTACAACTAGTACTTTCCCTCATTACTTTTGGTTGACAGACATATGCTGTTTTTAAAAAATATATATCTATATATTATCACACGTTACTTACCAGCTCACTGCTGCCCACTCCTCACCGTCCCATCTGTACCCACTAACTCTCCCCTAGACTAAGTTGAAAAGCTTTCTTTTAAAATGTCAATGAACCTCATATGAACTTGTCTATATTC
Organism: Protopterus annectens; assembly: GCF_019279795.1. Taxonomy (NCBI): domain Eukaryota; kingdom Metazoa; phylum Chordata; order Ceratodontiformes; family Protopteridae; genus Protopterus; species Protopterus annectens. Next base: position 808,544,396 of record NC_056743.1, read on the forward strand.
TCCTCCTTTGAAAAACTAGCTAGTATTTTTAGTTTGTCTTTTCTTCTCTTATCTTCATTACATCTTCAAGATTATCTGGCTAGCATTTTTTTTAGTTTTTCCTTTATTGTCTTATCTTCAGTACATCTTCAAGATTATCTCTACTAAATATACTGTATGAACAACAATCATAGGTTACTACCTGCTATACTTTTAATTGCATGTCTAAACCACTATGCTTATGTAAATATCTTATGCAATCATATGTTATCTGCTATATTTTATAACTGTATGTGTAAACCACAATGTTCATGTAAATATCTTATGTATAGTATGTTAGCAATTGTTCTAGAGCTTTTCTCCCCAGGCCTCCGCTGAAAACGGACAGCTCTGTCCAGTTGGACCTCCCCGGTAAACAAATGTAAAATAAATAAATAAAAGCCCACTATTTCGTACCAGAACTCATTTTTACTTGGAGCATTATTATTTATTTTTATCTGCACCCTTTGTTCTCCCCATTGTCCCATTCCTTTTTGTAAAATTATGTACAACTATATATTACAAACATTATTAACATGACCTTCCAAGGAGAGGGCAGGCGCTCTTAGTTGGGTGCCCTTCATATATCCTCTTCCTCTACCCTTTTTGAGATTTTGCATACACCATGGAAATGTGAGTCTATAATTTTACAGCAACTTATTGCCTCCCCATCGCAGAACGTACTTCTTTTCTCTTGTAATCAGAAAACATTTAACTATAGATAACACTTTGTAAAAGTCATAACTCCCCCCGCATAGTGTCACACATTAAAAAACAGCCTTCCATTAATTTTTTAACCATGTCATTTTCTTAACTCCCTTGCTAAACCAAGTAGATCAGTAAAATATTAAAATTCTCCATTGTTGTAATATTATAATGTTTTCTACTAGTTCACACCTTTATCAATTTCTAAAACTTTCTGTTTTTCCCTTTTATTGACACATACAAAAATAAATCTTGCATATAGCCTGCTACTTTTTTAGCACTGGCACTTTTAGAGTCAACAGAGCCAACGTCTTGCAATATTGCAAGTGCAAAACCTGTTTTACGATAGTTTGGCACTAGGTATGGCTGATTTACTTCACTGGCTGGCTGCCTAAACTGCTTGACTTACAGTTATAATAAAGATGAAACAAATCTCCATCCACCTCCAACACCCCTCTTCACTGCTCTTAGTTTTTTATGAATAAAAACTGTCGTGTCTAAAAAGACTATATTAGCTGCCTGCTGCTTATGCACTTTTTCATTTTTTGGTTAAAACTTATCATTTAACCAAGCAATTCAGCAAATTAAGGGTTCATAACCAAGTTTTTAAAGATATTATAGTCTATTCCATTTCAACTCAGTATTTCAACATTTTTTTCTCACCTCAGCAACATTAATTCATACATCTTCATCTGTGGTACTCAACTCCTGTTGTTCAGGTACCTGCTGCACTGAGTTAGGCCCTTAACTCTTTTCCCTACTACTTGGGATTTTTTCTGCCTTTCTTCTAGTTTTAATTTTTCTGAAAACTGGCAATGGCTTTAAAGGCATTGTTTCAGATGACCCATTCAGAATGCCTTTGTGCTGCTGCGTGCTAGCTTTTCCTTTCCACTTCTAAAGATTTTAGCGGATTTTCTCTTCTAGAAGTTTTCATCACATTCATAGCTGGCTGAGTAGGGCCTTTCTACCAGGGAAGAAGACCTTGAACACTACTGGATATATAATTTTGAATTTAAAACTCACGGTAGGGATAAAGTGACTTATTTTTTTCCTCTGTGTATACCAAATAATTATGTTTATAAATGTTTAAGATTTGCTTTTTTTCATCTGCATTCCTGCTAGCTGTTACTTTGAAAGAACTTTCTCTTTCTGGTGGTATGCCTGAAGTTTTATCAATAGTAGTCTGACAAGTTTGTCTCTTGTCAGCTTGCTTAGAATAAACACGGGATGTGCCCGTTCTGGAAGTGGCTCCTGCTTTGGTATGCCAGTCCATCTGTGTATCGGCTCACTCCAATAATTTCAGTGAACAGTACCTTCTCTAGTTTTTCAGTATTAGAGAAAGAATCAATCTCAAGTTCTTTCTTCAGGATATTTTTTTCAGCTCAGTTATTTATTTATTTTTTTCAGAAAATCTGAAATATACTGCCCATCAGTTTCTTCATTTAGGACAACTTAAATTTTATCTGAAAGTCTGGCTACATTCCTCCAGGTCTTTTATTGTCCATTTTATTATTATTATCTCATGTATCATGTATTTTAAAGGCTTCACTGTACATGTTGTCGATTTTCTCTTGCACGGCTGTTAGGATCCATCTGTGTGCTGTTATCTGAGACTGACTGTTTAGTCAGTCATTCTGCTATATGATCTGGTGTAACTGCATTCTTTTGCAATGTTTTTTCTACCAAATGCTGCTTTTATTTCAGAGTTTTATTTCTGGATTACATACAACCCTTTCTTTTTTATAGATTAAACAAATTTGTTGTTTTTATAGTTGATTACTGCCTTTTACTGCATTTAACTTACTCAAAGAGTATCATACTACAATGTTATGTTATGTTCTCTTTTTGTACCTAATGAGCTTGAGATGCAACTATGTGCTGCTACATTGTGTTGTTGAACATGCATCGATATAGAAATGCTAACCAGCCACTGTTGTGACATCTTTCACGTTAGTCATACACCCTGATAGAGCACTGCCCCAGCCTTAGGGAAGGATAGAACTATTTATCTCATTATTGCTATGACTCTTTTTAACTCTATCATCCTTAGCTTGGACTACCATCAATATTCAATGCATAATATATGGCTGATTACCTCTGTGGTGACCTCCTTGAAAATTAGTGCTGTACAGTGCTTGTCTCTGAATCTTAGCCAACCTTCTACTAGGGTTTACTGTACTGAAAATCAGAGAATCAAAACAAGTGATCATCAAAGCACAATGAAATGTAATAACTCAATCAACCACAAAAAAATACAATAATGATTATCAGAGGAGACAATTCATGCCAAATTAAATAATAAAATACCTGTAATGACAAGAAACACTCCATTACAAACCCCTGCATCCCTTAAGCCACAGCCACCACTTAATATCTTTCAGGAAATCAGCCAAAATTGATTGACATTAATAAAAACAAATAGAACATCTCAGTTTTCACAATTGTCACAAAGCTATAAGAAACACAAAATAAGTATTCTGAAGAGAAGGTGTCCCGGGAAGTTGATGTTATTGTTGTTTGTCTTTTGGCTTTACCCGGTTAGGAGTCGCTACAGTGGAACTCCGGTCCGCTAATGATTGGTAGTAGATTTTAATGAACGCTGAGGTGCCAGCTCACATTTTACCTTTAACGAAGGCATGCCCACTTACGCATGTCTTTCGAACGCCCATCCAACCGCGGGGAGGACATGCAGACTCCACACAGAAGGCACTCCCCGCATTCCAGCCAAGAGTCGAACGGGAGAACCTCTTGCTGTGAGGCAACAATGCTACCGCTGCACCACCGCAGATTATTGTCCTGGGAAGTTGATAATCTCCGTAAAATATCTTGCCCATAATCAAAAGAATGAGGTCTGGCAAATGCGGATGTGTAGCAAGGACTCCCCACAAAGGATGCACTTCTTCACAGAGGAAAGCATGATTCTCTGTTTATAACCATAGCAGATAAATGCCAAATTCCTGTAAGCAACAACAGGAAGACACCTATGTAACAACTGCCACACACAATTAAACAGTTTAGGGTAACGCTTTGCAGAAGAATGTTTTTCAGTAAGTCTGTTCTTCTCAAACTCAGTCCTACCCAAGTAATCATCCAGAGAGATGCCAGACATCAGCTGCTTATAAAACATCTTTCTAGTACCTGCCAAAGAAGAAAGACATATGCCAAGGAAAGATGTGATAACAAAACCCAATCAATTCCTGTGAGAAAATACTATGCGTCCTCATGGCCGAAGTAAGACTGCTAAAAGCCAGGAGAATTTGAAGACTTTAACTCTCCAAGGGATGAAGTAGATCTGGTTTTCACATGCAATAAAACAGGAAAAAAATGCAAAGATGACAAAAGAAAAAAAAGCACCAGGATGGAGCAGGTTAAGACCACGATGCCTCAGAAAACAAGACACAGTAACATGTTTAATATAATTTAAACTTGATCCCCATAAAAAAAAACAAGAGAGAGCAACACATTTCCACACACCAGAGGAATAACATAAACCCTAACCATATACAAAAGAGCTGGAACACACCGAAGTTTATCGAAGGGACTCCACTCTCACTATGACTTGAATCTTTTGCACCACCTTTTGGTGGAGTGCAGGAAGCAACTTTCTACATACAGTTAATGTCACGACTTGAGAATTGCACCCTCCCTTGTCACTGCTTGAGAACTGCACCCGCCTTCTCTAAGATTTGCCCTCCAGTCCTCTAGACATGCTTTCTACTATTCCTTACCAAATAACCACATCAACTAAATCTCTGAACCCTTTCTGGTCTTATGCCTTCCAACTTCACCTCCTGCCTTCTTAGTTCCAAGTACAGTCCACCTCTGAAACAAAATTACTTTTTGCCTTTGAACTAGATAACTTTGTTCTCTTGATGTCTTATACTTCCTGCTATTTGTGCTTGTATTTTTTTAACTACTGAATGCATTGTACAGTGTCTTCTTTCTCTATGTATGTAACATTACTGATGCTTTATATTTGTGATTTTCCCCCACCAGGGCTGTGCTTGCAAATGGTCAAGTGTGATCAGTGCACTACCCTAGGAAACAAATATAAATAAAATAAAATAAAGATGTGAACCAAATGTTTATGAGTTATTAATTCAAAATTCGGAGTCTACAAACTATTTGTAGTAAAATTAAGCAAAAATAACCAGACAAATAAACCTGCCTAATTTTGAAGCTGACACTGGTTTAAGCCAGCCAACAGCTTCTGGAAAAGAAGGTAAAGTACAGTTGTGTAAAATCTTACCATAGCAGTAGATGTCCTTACCTACACCACTGCAGTATTCCTTACTAATGGGGATTCCCTGCCATGAAGCCCACCGTCCAGCCAGTTTACAAAAGTCTAATGTTGCTTTAAGGCATGCTGAACATCACCTGTGCACTCCTTGCATAAGGTAGGGCATAAAGGTGATATTCAGATGTACCATCCTCAGAACAGATTGCCCCAGTAGGAACAGCAGTCCAAGGAAAACCAAGCAGAATCTGCACAGCCAGGAAGGGAAAAAGACCAGGGGGATGGAGGGAGGGAGTGAATACTGCAGCGGTGAAGGCAAGGACTTCTACCATTATGATAAGATTTTACAGAACTGTACTATGTCCTTCCATTCACTGCTGTAGTATTCCTTATGAATGGGAGAGTACAGAAGCTCAAGAAGAAACCTGGGAGGAGGAAGGAGCAGAGCCCTCCAAGAAGCCATGAAGAATGGCAACAGCAAAACCAGCTCTAGCTCTGGAGATACCATCCAACTGGTAATGTTTGGTAAAGGGATGGACAGAAGTCCAGGTAGCAGCTTCAAGAATAGAGTTAGTGTCTAAGCCTTTGAAAAAAGCACCAGAAGAAGCCACAGCTCTAGTGGAATGAGCCTTTACAGAAGGAAGGCTCTCACCATGAAAAGTGTAACAAAAGGAAATAGCCTTTGAAATCCAAGTGAAACCTAAAGATCTAGGATGAAAGGAAACAAATAACTGGTCAGACTTTCTGATAGCTTTAGTTTTATCCAAATAAAATTTGAGCTGTCTATGCACATCTAAGGTATGCAGCACCCTCTTACTATCAGATTGCAGAGAGGGAAAAAAAAGGAGGCAAATTAATAGACTGATTAAGTGACAACTCATTAACCACCTTGGGCATGAAAGAAGGATTAGTATGCAAGGACACCTTGAAATATCAAAAAAGGTGGACAAACCACATGGGCTTGCAACTCAGACACCTGTCTAGCAGAAGTAAGAGCCAACAAAATAACTGTCTTCCAAGAACAATGTTGCAAGGAAGCTGAAACAGCAGGCTCAAAAGGAGCCTGAGTCAATTTTTCCAGAGCAAAATTAAGATCCCAGGGAGGAGGAACAGGCTTCCTGGGAGGTCTAATATTAAGGATGCCTTTAAGAAATTGCTTAGCCTCAAATTTAGAAGCTAATGAGGGAGTTAAAGGCAGACACGTAGAAAGAGCTGATAAGTGGGCCTTAACAGAAGAGTAGGCCAAACCAGCATTGAGCAACTCACACAAATAAGAAACAACCAAAGGAACATCCACAGAAAGTGGATCCAGGTCACAAGAAAGACACCAAATAGAAAACCTCTTCCATTTAGATAAGTAGGATTTCCTAGTAGTAGGTTTCCTGGCCTCCTGCAGGACCTGCAGCACATCCTCAGAAAAAAGGTGTCTATGAGGAATCAAAACCCTATCACCAACAGTGTCAGTTGAAGCATGGACAAGTGGAGATGGATGAGAGACCCCTTGTCTTGTGTGAGGAGATTCACCCTGTGAGGTAACTTGTGATGATTGCCCCTGGTGAGATGCAGAAGTAGAGGGAACCAGTGATGTTTCAGCCAAAATGGAGTCACCAACAAGATTTTGGGAGCATCCTGTTGAATCTTGAACAGGAGTCTTGGAATGAGAGGAAGGGGAGGGAATACATAAAGAAACATCCCCTTCCAAGAAAATGAGAGGGCATCCACCTTCTATACCAGAGGACCTTGGACTCTGGCACAAAACAGAGGAAGTTGTCTGTTCAGAGGGGAGGCAAAGAGATCTACTTGTGGAGTACCCCACTGGTGAACAATGTCCAGAAACACATCCTTGTGAAGCATTTATTCATAGGATTGAGTGAAGGACCTGCTCAGATTGTCTACCACAATGTTCTGATCTAAAGGAATGTAAACTGCCAGAAGAGTCACATGATATTGGATAGCCAGAATCCATACCAAAAGTGCCAGATGGCAAAGATGGTAGGATCTCATACCCCCCTGTTTGTTGATATACCACATGACTGGGGTATTGTCCGTGAATACCTTGAGAGGCCCTGCAGAGAAGAGAAGATGAAAGGCCTGAAGAGCCAGCATAAGAGCCCTCATCACTTTGATGTTGATGTGTTCCTTCTGCTGACGAGGCAACTTCACTTCCTGCACTTCCTGAAACCTCACTGAGCCAAATGTTGCTCTCCATCCCACATCTGAAGCGTCTGTGAACAGATCCTGAGAGGGAAGCAGAGGCTAAAAAGGGAGCCCTGGATTCAGAGACAACTGCTGAATCCAGCACAGAAGTTCTTTCTTGAGACACGGGAGAAGAGGAACAGGAAAGTGTAGAGGATGTGCCTGCTGAAGCCACACCGACTTCAGAAACCACTAGAACTTCCTCATGTGGAGTTTGGCCAGAGGAAGCATGGAATGGTGGAAGCCATGAACTCCAGAGCCCTCAGAAACTCCCTGACTGAAATGGAGGCTGGGGGGGAAGAAGAGGTTGAAAGAAAGAAATGAGAGTAAATGCCTTTGGAGAAGGCAGGGATGCCAGACTTTTTGAAGTTTATTGTGAACCCCGGGCTCTGAGGAAGAGAAATGGTAAAATGAAGATTTTGCAAAAGGACCTCTGCAGAAGACACCTGAATCAGCAGGTCATCCAAATAAGGAAAGATTTGGATCCCTTGAAGCCTACAAAAGGCAATCACAGGAACGAGGCATTTGGTGAACAACCTTGGGGCAATAGAAAGGCCAAAGGGCAAAGCACAGAACTGAAAATGCCAGGAAGCAACAGAGAAACACAAAAATCTCCTGAAAAGAAGATGGATCAGAATATGGAGATAAGCATCCTTGAGGTCCAGAGACACCAGAAAGGCCCCAGGGAGCAAGAGAGGAAGAAAGTGACCGAAGGGACAACATCCAAAAGAAAGGCACCTTCAGAAAGGTGTTCAGATGGGACAGGTCTAGAAGAGGTCTCCAAGTACCTTCTTTTCTGGGCACTAGAAATATTCTTTAATAAAATCCTTTCCCCCTTTGGTACACAGGCACTTCTTGAATAATACCCTGAGACAAGCGGTCCCAAAGAACCTCTTGGGAAAAAGGAAACTGTTCCTGAGGTGGCTGAGGAATACCCATAAAAGGAGGATGGGAAAGCCAGATCATGAAGTACCCTTGATGAATGATTGACAAAACCCAAGAATCCTGGGTGATCCAGAGCCAAACAGGAAGACAAAAAGAAAGGCGAAGAGAACGAGGAATGTGGCTGGGAATGGGTGGATAGTCAGACAGTAGCTGGTTTGTCAGGAAAGGAAAGCTTAAGAATCCCTGCAGTCTAAGTGGGCTTAGCAGCAGGAGTCTGTTTACTACCCTTTTTACCTTTATAAGGAGGGTGAGACTGCCTATGAACAAAGGCTGACTTAGAAAGGTAGTTCTGCTGAAATTTAGACACAGGAGAAACAAAGATATGCTTAAGCTCCTGTAAAGCCTTCCCCTTATCCTGAAGAGACTTAAATAAACCAGCAGCCACTTCACCAAACAAAAGAGTATTATCCAGAGGAGCATCCAGCAATTTAGCCTTAATATCATCAGGCAAAGGTTGAAGCCAAAGCCATGAATATCTCCTCAGAACCAAACCAGAAGCAGCAGCCCTTGAAGAGACATCTGCTGCATCATAACTACATTTGATAGAATGATGAACTACCTGAGAGGAAGTCCTAAGCAAGGAAAGAGCAGAAGATTTACTCTCAGAGTCTGGAAGATCAGAAAGAAGCTGACAAGCCTGAGAAAGAAGAGCCAAGACATACCTAGAGATAGCAGTCTGATAATTAATAGCCCTAAAAGCTAGGAAAGCTGAAGTATAAGATTTCTTACCCAGCCTATCCGTGGTCCTACTGTCCTTTTCAGAACAAAGGAAGCAATTGAGGTGGCTTATCAGAGAATACAGATTGAGGTGGCTTATCAGAGAATACAGACACCACAGAGGGGTCAGCAGCAGGGCACTGAAACAAAAAGGAACAATCCTTTAGCATCCTATAAAACCTGTCAGACTTCCTGGGAGCAGGAGGCAGGGAATCCAGTGCTTTAGAGGTAGTGGAAAAAACATCCAATAAAGCCGGAAAGACAGGAGGAATGGCTGCAGGTTTAGGAGATTCCATCCGCAGCAACTTATAGTACCTCTTATGGATATCCAAAACTTGGGCACAATCCCACTTAAAAAGTCCATCATCCTAGAGATCATGTCCCCAAATGAAATTTCCTCACAGGGATTATCTAGAGTATGAGAAATCTCCTCCTCAGACTTGTAGTCTAAAGGAGAAGGAATCTGGGCAGAATAAGCAAGGAAGTCATCATCAGAATTCACCTCAGAAGAATTCAGTTCTCTGGGTCTTTTAGGGGAAGAGGCAGACCAAGGAGGAGCAGGAACTGAAACCCCTTGAGGAGGCCACAGCGAGAGTAAAACATTAAATAACTCCTAAGTAAAAGCCTGCCATTCACTTTGTGAATCCCTAGGATCAGAAGAAACATGGTTAGTTTTCTGTTTCGTTTTTAAAGGGATAGCTGTCCTGGAAACCTGAGAAGGCCCAGACTCAGGATGGCATTCCACAACTGCAGTAAGAACCTTTTCCCTAAAGAGAAACTGCGGAACCCCACTAGACCCCTTGGAAACAGTCAACCGTATTTCCCTCTGAATGCCCAAAATGAATGCCTGCAAAGCCTCATTGGATGTGCTGCCTACCATATCCTCACCAGCCTCCAACCCAGACGTGGTAGAAGAATCTGACAAAACAACCAGGTGAGCCTCCGGGTGCATAATAACCTCAGGAGAAACTCCCGGCAGAGGCTGGACAGCAGAAGATTCCGGTCTTACTTCATGCACCTTCTTCTTCCCAAACGGCTGACCCTCATGGCAGGAAGTTCCATCTATAGTACCCACAGCAAGAAGTTTAAGTTGCTAGTTCTCAAGGTACAAGGAAGGGGAAGAAAGCCTACTACGCAGTTTTGGGGACAAATGCCTGACAAATTGAGCAAGGCTTATGGTCGTGAGCAGCACCAAGGCAAAAAAGACACTTATTGTGGTGGTCTTTATGGGGAATCAGTCTCCCACACTGGCATTTACCCTTCCTGGATGACATTAACCCCAAACAGCTCTAAAGAAACAGAAAAAGTAACCAAAACCCAACTGGGTACTTATCTGCAACTGTGAGGACTCCAGCAAACAGGAGTAAGCACAGAAAAGCCAATAAACAGAAAAACTGTAAAAAAAAAAAAAAACAGATGAATGCAACAGACCGGCAGTTAAACAGCGTTCGGACTGGTGGCTAAGAGGTTCTGAGGATGGTACGTCTGAACGTCACCTTTGTGCACTACCTTATGCAAGGAGTGTGCAGGTGACGTTCAGCATACCTTAAATCAACGGTAGACTTTTGTAAACTGGCCAGACGGAGGGCTTCACGGCAGGGAATCCCCATTAGTAAGGCATACTGCAGCAGTGGATATAAGGACATCTTAAATGATTGTGTGTGAATGGCCTTTAAGTGATTATGTTATTAAACACTATCCCTATCCATTCCTTAGCTTCACGATCTCTCGTTTTCGACAGCTTCCATGTCTCTAAAATACTTGATCTCCCCTCTTTATTTAATTGCCTATAATTTCCTGAGTATGTCCCTTTGTGTTTCTGCTTTTCATTGTCATTTATTGTAATTTCTTCTGGTTTAGTTACTATTGCTGTCTTCTGACATCTGTATTCTTTATTTCCTCACTGCTGTATCTGTTTTCCCTAAGCTGTGTAACCATCCCATATCAGCTGAAAACTATCACATCTTCATTCTCTTTTTTTATTTGTCTTTTTGTTTCAAATGCTTGCTGCTTGTATTATGATTATTTTAATAATCTATTTTGTTCTTTTATACTTTTAACATAAAATTCTTGCAATTACTTTATGTAAGAAAAGGCACAGTAGTCACTATATATGTTGTTCTTCTTTCTGCTTTTCCCGGTTAGGGGTCACCACAGCGGAACTCCGGTCCGCTAATGATTGGCAGTAGATTTTTACAATGCCAGGGTGCCAGCTCGACGCCTAACCTTCAACGAAGGCACACCCATTCATGCATGTCTTTCGAATGCCACTCAACTGCGGGTAATACATGCAGACTCCACACAGAAGGCACTCCAGCCGAGAATCGAATGGGAGAACCTCTTGCTGTGAGGTGACAACGCTACCGCTGCACCACCGCAGCTAGGCAGCTGTTCCTAACAATACATCATTAAGAAAAAACAGAAATGATGTCCAAATCCAATATTGTGGCTATAGGTTTTATATATATATATATCCATATCTATATCTATCTATCTACGTGTATATATATATATATATATATATATATATATATATATATATAATGTGTGTGTGTATATACATATATATATTTATATATATATACATATATATACATACACACACACACACACACACACACACACACACACACACACACACACACACACACACACACACACATATATATATATATATATGTATACACACACACATTTTATATATATATACATATATATATATATATATATATATATATATATATATATATATATATATATATAAAAAACCTGTATCCACAATACTGGATTTGGACAGCATTTCTGTTTTTCTTAATGATGTATTGTTAGGAACAGCTATAATTTTCCATGCCTGTAAAAACAAATAAATCACAGGGGTTGTGAAATATCATTTCCTTTCATGCCATATAGATAGTTTGTTCTACTTCACTACTGCTTTGTGTGTGGGGGGGGGGGGCAGCTAACCCACCTTCTACACTGTCCAGTAGTTATTAAAGGTGAGCTTACCTTAAGGGATTCTTCTTTCAGTTTTTTTCTGCACACTGGACTTTTTCCTTTATCATAATATTTAGTCTTCTTAATACTGAGATGCACTGACCTCTGAACTTTCAGGACCCAAAAGAATGGGTCTTTGCAGGTTTATTTGAGGTTTTGCATGTGGTTATGTGACATTTATTTACTACCATTCACACACCCTTTTTTCTATATCTGGAAGCAAACCCTATTCCCTACCTTTACTCAAAATCTAGGCAACCGTTGTACTCAAAAAGTCCAAAGAAGGCAAAACCACTAGCTTAGGGGCAGGGATTTCTATGTACTACAGGTGCCCCAGATTTGATTAACCTACCAATGGGTTGAATGGGGTGGGAATTTAGCAGTTTTAGCAGTTGCAGACCTTTTCTCCTATCTTGGAAAGGGTGGGATTCAGACATATCCTGCCAGAGGTCCTCTCCCTTATGACGACCAGAATTTAGTCCCTGTCACATAGTCTCATACTGAAAAACAACGGCATTAGACAGTGCAACTGGCCTTCCTCAGCTGTATACTGTTGTAGAACAGGCATGTGTATGTACCTTTAAGAAGCATTTTCAGATGTAGGCACGTGCATGTAAATAGTGAGCACGTGCTGGCAGCAGTGCCATTTTGAGGGACAGCCAGAGTGTTAACCTGTGTGAGTGTGGTAGTCAGTCTGTTTATAAGTTTATTTTTAAGTTTAAGTTACAAAGCCTCATCCCTGATGTGTTTGTGTGGAATAAAGCTGCTTTAACTGAACCCACAACTGTTCGTCTGTTTTATCCTGACTGAATGAGCGACAGTGTCAGAACCGAGATTTAGAGTGCAACTACTTCAAGTCATGAGGCGTAGAGTTGAAGGTGAAGGCATACTGAGCTGGCTGAGTGAAATAGAGCTCAAATGACTGAAAAGGGCCAGAAATTAACTTAAGGTAACCAGAACTTGCACAAATGATTTATTTGATAAAGAAAATGAAATGGAGCATTCATAAGACACAAAATGCATTATTAATTAAACAAGTAGCACAAAACGTATTATGAATCAAACGAAAGGCACAAAACACATTGTTAATTAAACAAAATGTTTGAAATTATGATATTTGATAAAACTAGCAGAGATATTCATATGGGGCTCAGAATTACCTCCGATTTGCATAATGAGCATGTTTAAAACGAGCACAAGAAAAGTATAATGAGCATGATAACAGGTTAGATGGGTATAACGAGTACAATAAAAGGGCAAAATAAGCTTTGAAAGCAAGGCAACTGCATGTTTTTTAGTAAATGACCATGTTTTGGGCATAAACTACTATTTTGCATTGGCCGAAGCCATTCAAAGCATAACTAGAGTTGTTCGAAGTATCTCAAAGTGTACAAAGTGTTTGCAGAGTGTGTGCTTTATTACATTGCAGTTATTTCAAAGAGTTTCCTGTGTGCAAAGTACAGTTATATTGTAAAGTGCAGTCAAAGTACAGCCATTTCGAAAAGCTTCTTGTGCCGTGTATATTTATTCACAAAGTGCCACCATTTCAAAGTGTTTCTTACACTGTACAGAGTTATTTTGCAAAGTAGAGCCATTTTGGGAGGTTCTTATGCTATATACAGTTCATTTGCAAAGTGAATTCATTTCAAAGTATTTTGTACTCTGAGATATTTCTGCTGTGCACAGTTTATTCGCAAAGTACAGTAATTTCAAAGTATTTCTTACACTGCTAAAGAGTGGTTTCACAAAGTACAGTGATTTTAAAGTGTTCTTGTGCTACAGAGGCTTATTTGGCAAAGTGCAGTTATTTCAAAGAGTCTGTCGTGCTAATGGGCATAACTAGAAGTCCTGGCATATTTATATGTGTGTATGTTCATACATAATTCCAAGCACCATCCCTATTATGTATTGATATGGTAGAGGCATTTGGCAGACCCAGTCCACTTGTATCTGATCATAAGATAGCAGAGAATTGGAGAGTATTTGAGCAGGAATACAAGACTTTCATACAAGCAGCTTTTTCTGACAATGATGCACATACAAGGGCATTAATTTTGCTTAACTTAGGTGGGTGAGAAGCCATTGAAAGAGAGTGTTCATTTGTGTATGCACCAGAAGTATATGCAGGAGAGGGGGAGCCACCATATTGTTGTACCGGCTGAATCAAGAGAGGGCCCTGAGTGCTTGAAACATAAATTTAGAGAAATGTGCAACTCTTATTTTTTATTTTTATTTTATTTTACATTTGTTGACCGGGCTAGTCTAGCTGGATATATTTCCATTTTCAGTAGAGGCCCGGGGAGAAAAGCTCCACAGAAAATACAACAATAAGACATGTTAGTAAAAAAGCTAATTATTAATAAAATCTAACAAAGAAGACAAGGCACACAAAACTATAGTAGATAAAAAAAAATACAATGTCAGTTACAGAGCATATTAATTAATGGAATAAAGGGTGCACCAAAGTAGTAGCATCTAAAAAAAAAAGAAAGATATTAGAGTACAAGAGACAAGAAGAAAAGTGGGAGTAACAAAAAAGTTAGAAGAGAGGAAGAGGCAATAGAATGGTCAAAAGTGAAGAGACAACAGAGAAGACAAAGAGAAGAGAGGGGAGAGAATGAAAGGAGTAGGTCTGAACATAGAAGGAGTCCAAAGGGCAAAGGATAATCTAGGTAGTAGCTTAACTGAAAGTTAAACATTAGAGTAGATGAAAAGATAGAGGTAGAGTGAAGAAAGTTAGTCTGGTACTACAAGAACAAAGCCAGTGATCTTGGAAGTACAGTTTAATTTTATGTTTGAAGAGAGGTAAAGAAGTGATCAGTGTTATATCCCTAGGTAACAGATTCCATATTCTACCTACAGAATTAGCGAATAGAGAGTCGCCAGCTGAGTTGTTGGACTTTATAGATCTGGCCAAGAGTTTAGAAGAGGATCGAAGGGAGGTAAGATTGCTATAAGGAATTAAAATTTGTGAGAGTATAGGGGTGTTTTCAGGTTGGTGCAGTATTTTGTGGGCAATAGTGAGTTGTGAGATTACAAGATAGTTTTGTAGTTCTAGCCAGCTGAAAGGTTTCAAGTTATGACAGTGATGGGTTCTGAAGGGGTTACCCATGGCGAAGCGGGCAATGTTGTTATAGCAAGTAGCTAGTTTGTTTAGGTTAGCTTTCTTGAGGTTGGAGAAGATTGGAGAGGCATAAAAGAGAGTAGATATTAGATGGGAGTGGGCGATAGTAGCTCGAGTAGATGGGGTTAGAAAAGGTTTAATACGGTATAAGGATCCTATTTTTCTGTTAACTGATTTGATGGTGTTGTTAATGTGTTGATCAAAAGTGAGATTATTATTGATGGTTATTCCTAACAGTTTAGTTGTAGAGTCAGGAGATATGACAGTGGCATTGTTTGGCAGGATGGTGAAGTTTAATGGGGAGGTCCGAGTGGTTGGAGAGAAGAGAAGAAGTTTAGTTTTTTTAGCATTAAGAAGGAGGTACCGTCTAGTAAACCATGTTTCTACTGTATTGAAAATATTTTGAGTTAGTGAGATTAGATCTGAAGAGGAAGATGCTGAACAAATAATGGTAGAGTCGTCAGCGTATTGAATGCAGGTAGCTTGAGGGATTACTGAGTGAAGATCATTAATATAGAGGGAGAAAAAAGTGGACCAAGAATAGAGCCCTGAGGGACTCCGATGGAAATGGGCAATAAAGAAGATATGTGGTTATCCCAGAGAACGGCTTGCTGTCTGTTACTCAGATATGAAGTAAACAATTTAATGGCAAGGTTATCAAATGAGAGGGATTGAAGGACATGAATTAAAGAAGAGTGGTTGACCATGTCGAAGGCTTTGGAGAGGTCAACTCCCAAGCAAATGTTGCATTAGAGAGGCACCTATTTTATACACGACACCAAAGCCAGATGCAAATTGCCAGCCCTCCTACATTAAGGTACTATGATGTGCACAAACCAGTAGTTCTTTCCTGTGATGGTTCAAAGTTTGGTCTTGGTGTAGTTATTCTTCAAGAGGGCAGACCTGTTGCCTATGTATCTAGAACTCTTACCCAAACTGAGATGCAGTATGCTCAAATTGAGAATGAACTTTTGGCAATTGTGTTCACATGTTCAAAGTTCCATGATTATATTTATGGCCGAGCTATCCAAATTAAAACTGATCATCAACCTCTAGTCACTATTTTAAAGAAGCCAATGCATACCGCTCCAGCAAGACTGCAAAGAATGATGCTCAGATTACAAAAATATAATTTCAAAATGGTCTATACAAAAGCAAAACTTCTTTATCTGGCTGACACCTTATCCAGATCGGCAAAAAATACCACAGAACAGCTTGATGCAGAAAATTTTGACTTTGATGTCATGGAAGTGCGTAAATTTTCTACAGTGAGACTTGATGGGCTGGGAGATCATATAAAGACTGATCCAATTTTGCAAAAGCTCAACCACTTCATCAATCTAGGATAGTCATCAAAGCAATCCTGTGTACTGCCGGAAGTGCAACCTTATTTTACATACAGAGATGAGATGCTAATGGAAGATGGTATAATTTTCAAAGGTCCCAAAGTTATTGTTCCTACTTTCTTACAACACGAATACATTCAGATTTTGCATCGTGGCCACGCAGGTTCCAATTCTATCAAAAGAAGGGTGAGAGGTGTACTATTTTGGTCTTCCTTATCAAAAGACATTGATAAAGTGCTTTCTTCTTGTTCAGTATGTAATAGTACTAAGCCACATTTGCAGAAAGAGCCACTTCAGCTAAGTCAAATTCCTGAACTGCCTTGGTCAACTGTAGCCACTAACATATTTGAGTGGAACATTCAGCATTACTTAGTGTTGGTAGACTCTTATTTGAACTGATTTGAGATTAATTTGATACCTAACCTAACATCCAGTGCTGTTATTACTAAGATGAATGTCATTTCTCTGTCCATGGTAGTCCACATAAAGTTATTTCTGACAATGTTTCTCAGTTTACCAGTCAATTGTTTCAAAGATCTGCAAAAGACTGGGACTTTATCCATGTTACTAGTAGTCCTGAATACCCACAGTCAAATGGCCTGGCTGAACATGCAGTACAGAGTGCAAAGCAATTACTGGAGAGGCCAAAGCGTGACAATACTGATATCTTCTTGAATTTACTTAATCTAAGAAATATACCCCTTGACAACCTACTTGGCTCCCCTGCTCAGAGACTTCTATCTAGGCAAACCAGAACAACCTTGCCTATCACTTCTAGCTCGTTGGTGCCTAATGCAAAAAAACAACAGAGCAACCAAAGCCCAACATTTTAAGAAACATCCTTTTCAGAAGTCCAGCTATGATAAAATGAGCAGATTTCTTCATCTGTTAAAAGAAGGAGAGACAGTGAGGATGCAAATGGCAAAAGGCTTTGACTGAATCGGTCAAGTGAGAGATATATGTGCAGAGCCAAGATCCTACTTAGTGGAATGTGAGGGTATAGAATACAGGAGAAACCACAGGCATCTTCTTCCTGTGTCAGAAATGATATCACAGCATCAAACATGTAATACAGACTCTAGATCTCAGAGCAACCCTGACAATGTTCATACCAAACAACATGTCTCAGTATCCATTTCCATTCCTGATGAAGTCTCAATTGTCCCCAAAGTTGAACATTCCTTGAAGACAGTCCCCATTGCTAGATCCAATTCTGACTTTTATGTTACACAATCAGGTTATATTTCTAGACCTAGTGTAAAACACACAGGAAACTGGACATGATTGTTTTATATGTGTCTGATTTTGTATGATCGCATGTCAGATAATTAGTTCTGTATAACTGCCTGTCAAAAGATCATTTCTGTATAATTGCATGTCAAAAGATCTGTAAATTGCATGTCATTGAATACTGTCATTTCATATATGGACTATTTCTCAAAGAGGGAAGATGTAGAACAGAGTGTGTGTATGTACCTTTAAGAAGCATTTCCAGATGTAGGCACATGCATGTAAATAGTGAGCACGTGCAGGCAGCACTGCCATTTTGAGAGAACAGCCAGAGTATTAACGTGTATGAGTGTGGTAGTTAGTCTGTTTATGTTTAGTTAAGTTTAAGTTACAAAGCCTCATTCCTGATGTGTTTGTGTGTAATAAAGCTGCTTGAACTGAACCCACCACCGTTCGTCTGTTTTATCCTGACCGGATGAGCATCACTGTAACACATGCATATCTTAGTTTCCATGCTTTGTATATAAGGACATAGAACACAAGAAATTCCCTTTTCCATCCTTTTATTCACTGGCAGGAACTCTGTGCTTGTCTGCTCTAAATTCTCCTAACTAGTCATGCCATGGACCAGAATATATCTTTGGGGAATTCCATGCAGAGAAATAAAGGAAAGGAAATGGGGCTTTGTGGACTTAACATAGGCAGCAGCTGGGGAAAGGAATGAGAAGGCTTTGTAGAGTGGTGTCTGGTAGCTGGGCCAGAGAAAGTCTGCAGGAGCTAGAGCCTGAAATAGAAAGGTTGCAAGAAGCATTCATAGCCTGATGAAATTTAGCAGGCCTTTTAGGCATGCTTCTCTGCCGGATGCTCTCATGACATTTTCTTTCAATTAGTACCGACTATCACATCTTTTTAGCTCTAGACATTTAGCCCTTACACACACATACACACACACACACACACACACACACACACACACACACACACACACATTACTGGCCCCTCACTATAACTCTTCTTGTTTTCACTCTCTGTTTCTCTTAGGAAACTTCACAAAATTCTACAAATCATAAAACACAACACCTCTAAACTTATCAAAAGTTGAAATAGTATAACAAGCCTAAAGCATTACCAGAATAAAGCTTATAAGGCATTCACAATAAAACTAATGCTAACATATTGCTTCAATAATATTATGTCTCATTTAAAATAGTTTCAGTAAATCCAGTATCACTATCGTATGTGTAGTGACACTGAAACCAAACTGGGGCATATTCCAAAAAACTCCATACTCACTCGCATACAGGATATAAAGTGGAATATCAGTGCTGTGCTAAACCTGGGCCATATCAATGCCTGCAGCATTTGTAAAAAAGCATGCATTTACCAGATCTATTTTAGAACTTGCAAGACTGATATTCTGGGCATAAAAGAGAAATAGCTATGGCCATTCATTAAAAAAAAATCTGAAAACTTCTCTCTAGGATATTCCAACCTAAGGTAAGATAGAACTTTCTGTAGAACATAGAGAAGTAGTTTCAAATATAACCGTCATGGTCTAAAACTCGTTAACTGTGTCACTCCATGCTCAACAACTCCTTATCTAACAACTCACAGAGATTTCTGCTGATCTCTCCCATTATCTGTCAAACAATTACAAACAAAGAGGATGAATGAACAGAAGAAGAAACAGTAAGAAGTTCAAATGTACAGGATATGAAATGGGATGAAGTAACAGCCAGAGAAATTGAAACAAAATTAAGAAAAGCTCCTAACTGGAAAATGCCAGGCCCAGATGCAGTACCTAACTTCTGGCTAAAAGTATTAACATTTTTACATGAAGATTTAGCTTTGAGTAAGAACTACTTATATGCCTATCCTGAACAGCCACCGACCAGGTTAACAACAGGAAAAATGATACTGTTCCTTATGAGTGAACCTGCAAGCTATCCTAAAAACTATACACCAACCACTTGACTTCCAACGATGGATAAACTATATACTAGAACTGATGCTGACAGAGTTTATAGTTATTTAGAAGAAAACTCAATCATAGCTATAGAACAAAATGGTAATAAAGGATAATTTGTTGTTAAATAAAGTCATAATGGAGAATTGTAAAAAATGTAATTGTAAAATTGTAAAGAAACTAAGCATGGCATGGATAGAGTACAAAAAAGCGTTTGAGAGCATCCCACATTCATGGATAAAGTCAAAGCTATATACCAATTTGCTGTTCCTGTTTTAACTTACAGTTTTGGGGTGACTGACTGGACCCAAAAGCTATTTGAGCAGTTGGATAGGAAAACAGGAAAAATGCTTTACTTTTATCAAATGATATATAAAAATCCCTGTGTGTGTGTGTGTGTGTGTGTGTGTGTGTGTGTGTGTGTGTATATATATATATATATATATATATATATATATATATATATTTTACAATTCTCCTGGCAATGTCCCTGTTCCAAACCTGATTAACCACTATCATTTACCCTTCTCTTACCTCACTATCCTTAACCGCTTTTTAACAAGGCGCCTTGCCTTTGTAACTGACCTATGTTTTTTTTATATGCTGCTGTTATTTTTTTCCCAAGATGTGATGTATCTTTATATTGTATTTAGAACTCAACTATCTTCCTTTTTTGCATTAACAATGTTCATATGTCTGTTATGTACCTGGAGCTTTTCTCCCCGGGCCTCCGCTGAAAATGGACATGTATCCAGTCAGACTCTCCCGGTTAACAAATGTAAAATAAATAAATAAAAAAAAAAAAAAATATATATATATATATATATATATATATATATATATATATATATATATGTAAAACCACCACAGAAATGTTAGGTCAGTCACACAAACCACAAATGGACAAACTTTGGAAACGGAAAGGTTTATTCCACAAATAAATTTCACAGTTAAGCGCTTTCTCCATTTACATATACGGGACTTCCTCAGAACAAGTTTTAAAAATACATACAAGATGAAAACCCAGCCATATATACTAAACCATTAGTTAAATACTAATTGAACCTTAAAGTGATACACACTATTTGGTACCTAAAAAAATCCAAAAAGGCAATTTTATGACAAAAATATTAAAAATATGAAGATATTTAAGATGTGAAATATAAAACATAATACAACGTATCTCAAAACATATAATGCATGTAAAACATATAAAACAAAGGAACTGACACTATTTCCTATTCAGAAACATTAAATGGATGTATTTTGACAACCTATGTTGTCTTGACAAACTGTAAACAAAAATTGCCCTTATTAAAATGTTCGGTAGTTCAGTAACACAATAATACCATGAAACATGAAACCTACCCCATAAAAATGCTAAATCCACATGTTTAGAAACACAATAAATGTATCAGATCAGTACTCATGAAGGATACATAATTATCATCATAAATACCTAAAAATGACTACAAAATTTCTAAAAAATCATGTTTATAAAACTATTAACCTAATATGTGCCTTAATTTTAATATACTGGAAATACTTATTGTCTCGTTAATTCCTGGGAAATGAGCTGCATCAGTGTAAGTTGCCATCTTAATTCACAGATGCCCAAATGGACATCTAGACATCTCCCTTGTGTGTCCTTTGGTATATTCTGAATCACTAAAAATTTGAATATATGATCACCATACTGGTGTATGTGTCTAGCAAGTGCATTAGTTTGCCTCTTGTGTTTTATGTCCAATAAATGCTCCGCTATTCTGTTTTTAAAAGGTCTAATCGTCTTCCCCACATAAAATGTCTGACAGTTAAGATACTTGGCTAAGTAAACCACATTGGATGTATTACAATTAAAATATCCATTTAACCTCAAAAGTTTGAGAGCTGGAAGGTACAGGCACTTTGAACGGGAACGTTTTTGAGCTATTGCAACAAATCCAACAACAATTGGCTGTACACACAGCCCAAATTCAGTCTATAACTGAAAAGCAAGGTAACAATGATGTATTTGGTAGCCTTGGCTATCCGTTAATCCAGCCAACACCATCTGTTATTAACTTAAGTGGAAATGAAAAACAGCAGAGCAACTTGCCCAGTGGTACGTTCGTTAGCACTGAAGAGTCAAATGGTAACACACAAGAGGATTCAGAATGGAAGAATAATACTTTTTTGTTTGGGGTCGATAAGAGACCAAGATCTGTTTTTCAACTCAAAAATACCTCCGTAGCTGACAAAAATTAAGGTATTTGAAAAAACTTACTATCATATAAAAAATTACAAATGGAAATATCATATTTGCAGAAAAATATTGATATGGAAATTATCCCTCGCGGACTAAGACTATAGTAATACCCTAATGGGGTTGAAAGGAATGTTGAGTTGCTTAATGACTTACACAGTTTATTTGATAGAGCTGGAAAACAGATGATGAGACTTATGGATAAGTTCAATGTTTTAGCAGTGGAAAAGGCAGTAAAAGAATTGGATGAATTGAATCAGTCTATTAAAAATGACATCCAGTTCAATGAGAATAAAAGCATGTATAATACTGCCTTTTCAAATGTGAATACAATTTGCAACACCAGTTTTATACTTAAAACCAATAAAATTAAGAGAGATTTGAATGAATATGCCTCCCAGTGTGTGTATCCACTGTCAGCAGGAAGTATTAGTACCGAGGAGGCTCAGTCCAACTAGGTTGCAGATTCAACTGGGAGATTTACGTATGACACTGGTAGCTCTAGAGGGAGTAGGCAACACATGCAGTCCTGTTCCAATGAGGAGAACGTTAGGTGGTCGGAGAGATTAAAAGGACAGGAACAGCAGCCACATTTTTCCATCAAAAAACTATCAGGATTACAACAAACAGGGTGCAAAGCCGAAAATAAACACCTTTGACGCAAATGGTGAGGATGTCCCGGTTTTCAATTTTGGACAGACTAAAAAGGCAATTGTGGGCAATTTTTCTGATATGTTGGTTATGGACAGTATTGACACTCTCAGTAGGTGTGGTGTACTTGATTTAGTCAATGTATTGGAACCACGTTTGATATTTAATGAATCTAATGATTTTAAGGTCTATAATTATTCGACCAAAGAAATAAGGATAGAACATGTGAATGTTATATCGAAGGGCTTTACATCTGTGCCTTTTAGAAGGGCTAGAATTGATAACACATTGATTGATTTAAAAAGTTACACAAGGAAATTAAACTTTGAAGTATGGTTTAATGTACAGGATGGTATGGGGAATATTAACTGTGGTTTGAGGAGACCCAGTAACTATAATCCACCCCTAAATAATTTCATTAGGCTTTTTGAAAACAAATGCAAAAAGGATATACGGAAAGTGTTAAAACATAAACCTGACAATAGTCTATGTAATTTGACTACAAGGGAGGAGGGTTTGCTTCTTGATTTGGTGCAGGATATGAGTATCTGCCGTATGAAATCAGACAAAGGCAATGGAATTGTTGTTATGAATAAATCTGATTATTTAAATGGGATTAACACATTATTATTGGATGATTATTATGCTGAGAGTTCAATAAATGAGATGCATGTCATGTATAGAAAAATTGATTTACTTTTTGACGATATGTTACATCAAGGCCAAATTAATGAGGATGAGCACGCTTATATGGTTAACAAGCATCCAATGGTTCCTAATATATTTGGAATTCCCAAAATCCACAAGGGGTTGACAAATCCACAATTTAGACCTATTGTTGCTGGAAAGCGTTCTAAGACATGTTTTATAGGAAAATTTTTAGACCAAAAATTACAGGTTGGTTTAAAAAGCTTTTCATACATTTGTAAGGATTTGTGGGAATTTCTTGATATGGTGGGTCGAATTAAGTTGGATGTTAACACCTTTTTGGTCACAATTGACGTTGTTAGTCTTTTTACGGTTATTCCACATGAGGAGGGATTATTGTGGTTAGAGGCCCAACTTTTAGAAACTGGTTTACTTGATCAGGATGCTATTAACGTGTATGTTACATTTATAGAGGCGGTGCTCAAAAATAATTATTTGTGCTTTGAAGGTCAATATTATAGGCAAAGAACGGTGGTAGCAATGGGAGCAGCATGCACCCCCGTCTTTGCCAGTTATGTCATGTCATACTGGGAACAACATTTTGTCTTTCAAAGTGTGTATATGTCTAACATATTGTTTTATACAAGATTTTTGGACGACTTTTTCATTTTATGGAAGGGCACTGAGGTGGAGTTAGAACAATTCTACACATACATTAACAGCACAGTTGAGTTCTTGAAATTCACACACCAACATAGTAAGAAAAATATTGCTTACTTGGACGTGGAATTATTCATCACAGAGGATAATTGTTTAGGGTCCAGAGTTCACAGGAAACAGACCTTTTCGAATTCGTACTTGGCGTATACAAGCGCACACCCCCCTTTTCAAAAAAAGTCCATTGTGAAAGGACAGCTGGTCAGAGCAGCAAGGATGGTTAGCTCTGATACAGCATTTTTGGAAGAGGTTAGATTTATTTTGGAAATGTTTACAGCAAGAGGTTATCCAGAGGCTCTTTTAGAAGGAGTAAGTCAGGAAGTTATAGATAAAAGAAACAAAGGTTTTTATAAACCAATTTTGTTTTTTGGTAAAGACAGTTTAGGTTTATCAAATGTCAGATTGGATCCTAACATCCGTTTAGGATTCATTGTTTGTTTTAACCAAGATGTGTCGAAGACTGTAGACATTATTTATAGCAATTGGGATATATTACAGTTTGATGTCAATATAGCTCAAAAAGTGGAGGGAAGGGTGAAAATAATTTACAAAAAGGATAGGTCCTTTAAAGATATTTTTGTGGGGGCCAAGAATCATCATGGAGGGGGCACGGCTAGAGAAAAAGGTAATTTCAAGTGTCAACATTGTAATTATTGCCCCCACATTTTGGAGACTGGCGACAAATTTAAGCTGAATGGAAACATTTTGAGGTTAAATGGACATTTTAATTGTAATACAGCCAATGTGGTTTATTTAGCCAAGTGTCTTAACTGTCAGACATTTTATGTGGGGAAGATGATTAGACCTTTTAAAAATAGAATAGCGGAGCATTTATTGGACATAAAACACAAGAGGCAAACTAACGCACCTGCTAGACACCTACATCAGTATGGTGATCATATATTCAAATTTGTAGTGATTCAGCATATGCCAAAGGATCCACAAGGGAGATGTCTAGATGTTCATTTGGACATCTGCGAATTAAGATGGCAACTTAGACTTCATGCAGCTCATATCCCAGGAATTAACGAGGCAATAAGTATTTCCAGTATATTAAAATTAAGGCACATATTAGGTTAATAGTTTTATAAACATGATTTTTTTAGACATTTTTTTTGTCATTTTAGGTATTTATGATGATAATTATGTATCCTTCATAAGTATTGATCTGACACATTTATTGTGTTTCTAAACACATGGATTTAGCATTTTTATGGGATGGGTTTCATGTTTTATGGTATTATTGTGTTATTGAACTACCAAACATTTTAATAAGGGCAATTTTTGTTTACAGTTTGTCAAGACAACATAGGTTGTCAAAATACATCCATTTAATGTTTCTGAATAGGAAATATTGTCAGTTCCTTCGTTTTATATGTTTTACATGCATTATATTTTTTGAGATACATTGTATTATGTTTTATAGTTCACATCTTAAATATCTTCATATTTTTAATATTTTTGTCATAAAAATTGCCTTTTAGGATTTTTTTAGGTACCAAATAGTGTGTATCACTTTAAGGTTCAATTAGTATTTAATTAATGGTTTAGTATATATGGCTGGGTTTTCATCTTGTATGTATTTTTAAAACTTGTTCTGAAGAAGTCCTGTATATGTGAAGGGAAGAAAGCGCTTAACTGTGGAATTTATTTGTGGAATAAACATTTCCGTTTGTCCATTTGTGGTTCGTGTGACTGGCTTTCCATTCCTGTGGTGGTTCTGTAGTTTAGATCACATTTTTTGGAGTTTGATATCTATATATACATATATATATATATATATATATATATATATATATATATATATATATATATATATATATATATTTATACTCCATATTCTGAAGCAGGTATTGACCTCCTCAAATTTGATTATGTGTATAAATTTACAATCATAGGACTGCATACATATCTGCTGACCTCACAAGAAAGTTTTAAAACATGAGGAGAACAAGTCTAAGTGACTTCCCTGATTAGTTTAGCAGAAATATATTGGTGTCAAATAGGAATGGAACTCAAACGAGAAGTAGATAAAAATCAGGCAGCAAATGAATGTACCAAAAAACAAAAGAAAGAATATAAGGTAAAGGATCAGATGAAAAGTCAAGAAATGTGGAAAAGGCATAAATATAGTTGCAAGTACAAAAAACTCCTGATGCCAATCAGGATCAGATGCAGGAATGGTTAAGAAGAGGTGAATTCAAACCAAAAGATGAAAGGTTAATACTGGCAGCCCAGGACAGTGGACTATGTAAATGTTGGTTTGCAAAGACCAATAAACATGTGGGAGAAACACATAAATG
Organism: Protopterus annectens; assembly: GCF_019279795.1. Classification (NCBI taxonomy): domain Eukaryota; kingdom Metazoa; phylum Chordata; order Ceratodontiformes; family Protopteridae; genus Protopterus; species Protopterus annectens. Next base: position 808,570,438 of record NC_056743.1, read on the forward strand.
CAGGTTCTGTAAAACAGAGCTGGAAACAGTCGCACATCTTGTTGCTGGGTGTGACTATTGGCAGAAGGTTTGAATACTGAATAATGTGGCAAGACTGTTCCATTGGGGATTGTGCAAACATTACAATATTGAAGTAGATGAGAAGCATTGGAAATATGAGTCACAGAGCATTATAGAGAATTATGAAGTTTGTATCACATGGGATCACCCATTACCAACAATTCAAAAAATAGATGTGAGAAAACCAGATATAGTAGTCTGTGAAAAGAAGACAGAAGTAGCATTGATCATTGAAATTGCTACACCCCTTGATTACTTTGTCTGACATACAGAGAAACACAAAGTCATAAAACACCAGGATTTGCAGGCAGAAGTGAGGGCAATGTGGAAGAAGGATATCCAGACAGTTCCATTAATAATAGGAGAAACGAGTCTCTTAAAAAGAATTTACAGTTGTATTTAGATACATGTAACTCCATATGAATTACAGAAGGAGTCAGTTCTGGGCACAATGTAGGTGCTGCAAAGAGCACTTTTGGCTAACATCAAGGATTGAAACAATACCAGTTTCATGAACTTTAATCATACATTGACTTAGGAATGGGGTCCATTCCCGTCATGGTATTAGAAACCAAAAAGACTTGGAGAAATTAAACTCTGATTAACCAAAACTTTCATCTGTATTTCATATAAAAATTAAAAGTAAAATCACTGGACTGCCAGTAAATAATTGTATTAAAAATAACAAAAATATCACAGGCGGAAATATTTTATATTTACAGTCCTTCTTCAGTCTTTAATCCCCTTGAGGCTGCAGAACAAGTAGCTGATGACACCTTATCTTGGATACTAAATTACATCCAAAGAGAACTAGTTATGATTGACTTCACCATAGACTGGAAGTTATCTGCTGACTCTTACTGTTTTCTCAGCCATGCAAACCTGGTTCTATCTGAGTGTTAGTCTTAATTTGTGGATTGACAGAGTGACATATAAAGACAGCACACGATTTGGAGATCCATCTCCAGTTTCCATCAGATTTCCTCAGCCAGTATTATAAATTTCATCCTCACTTCTGTTATATAAGACTGCAATATAATCCAGAAAGTACTTGAGTGATCAGAACTACTGTAACACTGCCGTGCCATTCATTCTAGTGGCACAGATGAAAAACATTTTTCTTTTTGGCAGCCAACTGTCAACCATGCATCAACTCTAAACTTATAAATACTGTATCTACAGTGTCATAACATTAGGGAAAGGAAAAACTTCACCAAGCAATGTGCAGCAGTCTCAAGCAAGCACTCTTTTCACTCCAACATGAATAAATAAGTGATTTCCAAGGAATCGCTGTGCACTGAAAATGATATTATTCTTCTGTGTCTCAGATAATGCTACAGCTGGAATAATGTGTCTTCATTTAGAGGCTTTACAGAGAGCAGGACAGTAAGCTCAATGACAGTGCAGAGGCTGTCTGGTATGGTAATCATGGGGGAAAGTTGAAGTATGGAGAAAAGCTGTAGGCACTGAGCATGAACACTTTGTATCCAATGAGATTGCGAGGACACAACATGCAGTTACCATACTCTTAGGGGACTCGCATTGCTGGGAGTGAAATTAACATGGAAATGGGGACATAGGCAGCAAAAGGAAACTCGATGATTTAAATTTGGCTTAATGAAACACTTTTTTTGCAGAGATGGTGAGGCCCGGGAAAAACCTTCCTTCAGAATTGATGATGTGTCAGTCAACAGTTTCAGTGATGCTTTGGAGATGTAGAAATGGGGATCGATCTGAAGATGTTTTCAGTTGAAAACGAAAGCACTTATGTTGTTTATTGTGTTTTAGCATTTATTAATAAATTATCTTGTGGATCCTTGTCTGGAAGAGTCTCTGAGTTTCACCCATTTTGCTAAAATTGAAACTTAACATAGTAGTGTTTTTCAATTATTACAATTCTCATAGCAATTGCTATAACAAAATGTAGTCTTGTTTGTCTTGTATTCAGGTTGCTGTACTATAGAAGGTAAGTTTTTTGTGCACATTGACTGCACCATGTTCATTTCTTAATAGATGACCATTTAGCATGGCTGAAAAGACTTGCAAGAGAGAGACAGAGTGGATTCACTATGTGAGGTTGACAGCTTTTTTCCTTGATGTCAGCCTGAGTTCATAAACTTACAAAACATTTAGAGGTTAGGCAGTTTTCCTAGCCAGCCCTTGCCCAGGCTAGGAAGGATGGTTGCTATCTGGATATCCACCCATATCTACTCTGATGATCTGAGATTCCTTCCTGACCTGGTGTGCTCAGTACACCCTGTTGGACAAGTCTTACTGTTTCAGATGTCTCCAGATTCAGGCTGGCTTGGTCTCCATGCATTGCCTTCCCAGGGACTGCTTAGCTATAACACTAAAACCTTTCCAAGTCTTTCTTTATATTATTTGCTGGGCTTTTTAAACAGTTGTTTTGTTTATCTGTTATTTGCCACATTTACTAAACTGAATGTCAGTACTTCAAACATTCTGCCCAGTTCCATTGGGCGCATATTGCCTGGCGCGGACACAAACATAGATAAATGCATGCACACTCATTATTTTATGGCTATTCTAAATGGGCTTCAGTTGATTTAATAAAGTGTAGATTTACAGTTTTTAAACTCTGCTTGACCACAGATTGTCATTCATTTAAAAAGTCTGGGCCAAAACAAATATCCCAGTAGTGAAATATTTTCTGTAAGATCAGATATTAAGTTGAAAACAAGCAGCTTAGCCTTATTCTGGATACAGCTCTCATCTCAGTTGTGTTGTTTTCCTCAGATTTTCCTAGCCTGTCCCCATGCAACCTCTAAATAACCCACATCGCCCACCATGCACATACAGAAATAACATACTGTCATTGGATCGCCATGTCTTTTTCAGATGAAAGGATATTTGATTCTTTAGCAAGTCAGTTCCATTAGGGAGTGTAAAAAATGACTACAGTCCAGATTGCTAAGTTGGTTTAATTTATTTTTCTCATTTCTTTTTATTTTATTGCAGTCTGGACATGTCATGTGTTTGGATGATCAGGTTTAAAAAGACAAGAGAGTAGCTAACAAAAATGATCTAACCATCTTTTTAACAGAGTGGAAAAAAAACCACCTACCTCAAACTTGAACCATTGCAGAGTGGTCTGACCACCTGAAAAAAATGTTTTTCTTTTGTGGCTGCACAGCCTGGAGTTTGGCTTAATTTTTTGCCATCTCTCCCATTACAGTGAGTCACTGTCCATTAAATCTGCACCGTTAACAGGACAGTTGTGTAGAATGTGCAGTATTTCCTTTTTTAGAAATGTAGTATATTTTCGATATGTCTCGATAGGCTAGAGATAATAGGGCAGTCCCAGGTGTATACACAAATATAGGTCCTGATAGCTCCTTTCACAATAAAATCTGCATTGGTTATTTTTTATCACACACAGCATGTGACATCTATATTCAGTAAAATATGTCATTTAGCTGAGACAGTAGGATGCTCAGAAATGTCTAGTGGTCACATGGCGTACTTTAACAAATAAGGTTGCAGGATGCCCACTATACTATATTTAAGAATAAAATTATCTAGTGACATTACAGAGCTGTTGTATGGTATTCTGCTATAATCAGTGGACATTGCCTTTGTATTCATACTAGCTACCATGTTGTATTCTTAATGAACTAAAAAAAAAAATAGCCTAGCTTAGAAAATGGGCTTAAAAGGAATTAAATGTTATTTGGTCATTTAGTTCTCCAAACTGGGAAATTAATGTACAAGAACAGCCAGGAGAAACACAAGTGTGTCTATTTATGGCAGGAAATCCATATGCCATGACTAAAATTTTCTAACAGGTAACGTTAATGTTTTGCACACATTCTGTGGCTTTAAAAAACAGCACCAGAACAGAAAAGTTCAAGATGAAGACAATTAAAAAGTAAGATGTCCTTAGCTTGCATTTTTGTGCTCTGATTCTTTTTGAAGCCATGATTAGCATGCAGAAAAATGGTAATCCAAACAGAAAACAGTGCAGCAGCAGTTACCAAGAGATGATTCTGCTGTTCTTTGACAGACAAGCACATGGACCTCATAGCTACTGTGAACTCTGCATACTGGTGTCTCTCATGGCAGAAAGTCCAGATTCCAAAAAAAAAAAAAAAAAAAACAACACCCCCCCCCCAGGTTTCAAAGTGTTAAACCTTTTATTTCTGTGTGTGTGTGTGTGTGTGTGTTTGTATATATATATATATATATATATATATATATATATATATATATATATATATATATATATATGCATATGTATGTATATATATATAAATATGTATGTATATATATGTATATATATATATATATATATATATATATGTATGTATATATATATAAATATATATATATATATATATATATATATATATATATATATATATATATATATATATATATATATATATATATATATATATATACATATATAGTGGATACACTTTATATCCTCACAATACTGAAATATCGAAATTCAGTATTTTGAAGCTATAAAGTCGAATTTTTGAAACCATGAAAACTCAGTACCAAGAAATTCAAAATCTCGCACACCGGAGATTTTGAATTTTGTACTTCTACTACACACACACACCATCCTCCCCACACACAAACATAAGCTCTTCACACACCCCCTACTTAAATATTCTCACTCCGAGGTCGCACTACACACAAACACACACAAAACACCACCACACAAGCTACATTCTCCTCGCACACACACATTACAGCAACAAAACACACTGACACCCACCTCAGCCCCTACCCAAAACCCTTACATACACACACTTACCTGAATCCATAACCACAGTGAAACCTCAGAAGCGCGAAATTCAAAACCACCGGTATTTCAGGTTTTGAATTTCACGCTTCGTACCTTTCGCTGTTCTCAGGATTCCATTTTATGGGCTCGAAATACTGAATTTTGATATTTCAGTATTTCGAGCTTCTAAAGTGAATCCATATACAGTATAAAGAAGTTATGTGCTTACCATAACTATGCTTAACCTGACAACAGTATCAGGTCACTTAAGTCCGCTCCACCAAAAATTTTAGGTTGGGGGGATTGAGGGGGGAGGGTCAAGGATGAATGAAGATTTGACAACACAGATGGAACATTATGGTAAGTACATAACTTCTTTATCTGATGTTGTCAAACTTCATTCCATCCTTGACAGATGGGACAGAGTCCCCAGCTACCTAAATTCATTAATGGAATCATGGTAGGATATGCCTGAGCACTGTCGAGCCGAAGGACGATCATCACCTAGAGACCAGGTCCAATTTGTAATGAGTAATAAAGGTATGGGGAGTACCCCAGGTAGCTGATGCATATATGTCATCCATTGAAGCTCTGGAGTGAAAAACAGCTGAAGTAGCTATAGACCTTGTAGAATGTGCTTTGACCCGTTTGGTCAAGGTTAAATTATTCTTATCATAAATTAATGAAATGCAGTCTTTCAGCCACTTGGAAAGAGTAATTTTGCTGACTGCTTTGGCCAACTTTGCATTTGAGAAAGAAACAAATAATTGACTGGATTCTCTTATGTCTTTGGTTCTGCAAAGACAGACCTGTAGTTGTCTATGGACATCTAAATGGTGCAAGGCTCTCTCTTCTTTATTAGAGTGGTTAGGGAAGAAAGCTGGTAAATCAATAGTCTGGTTCATGTTTGTCTGTGATACAAACTTGGGTAAGAAGGAAGGGTTAGTTCGCAAGGATACCCTATCCTTGTGGGAAAACAATGTAAGGAGGTTTCAATGATAAAGCCTGAATAAAGCCTGAATCTCTGAAATCCTTCCTGGCAGAGGAAATGGCTACCAAAGAGAGTGTCTTCCAGGATAAAAACTTTGGATCACAATCCATAGAGGGTTCAAAGGGAGAATGTATCACTGCCTGAAGAACTTGGTTCAAGTCCCAAAGAAGTTTCGGGTCCTTGAACGAAGGCTTTAGCAGAACAGCGCCTCTTAGAAATGATTTACAAAGGCTATGAGAGGCTAAGTAACATTTATCCAAGCTATTATGATAGCGGTCAGTTGTATTTTGATAGTGGAAGGAGAAGCTCCAGGGTTAAACAGTGAGGCTAAAAAGCCCAGGACATGTTCTGTGGAAGCTGTAAAAGGATCTATTTGTTTTTCAGGGGCCCAGAAACTGAATCTCTTCTACTTATTGGTGTACAGCTTTCTAGTGGAAGGTTTGTGGGACGATAAAATAATGTGACATACTGGGGAGAAAATATTTGGATGCCTGGCAGTTAATGGAATTGGAGGAACCATACAGTTAGCTTGAGTTTCAAAATGTTTAGGTGAACAAGACCGTCCGGATGAGACAGGAGATCTGGTGCTGGGTCCAGAATCAAGGGCTGTTGAGTTAGGTGAGGCCAAAGAAAGAGGAACCAAATTTGTTGAGACCAAAAGGGAGCAATGAGGATCACTGTACTCTTCAACCTGTGTGCTTTCTATAAAAAATTTGAAATTAGGAGTATAGCTGGAAAGGCATATAGAAGACCGGGGGGGCCAGTTGGGGAGAAGAGCATCTCTTGGTGACTCTCCTGGTGGGGGAATTAGGACAAATTAGTTCCTGCATTTGTTGTTTAGGGGGGTGCAGAAGGATCACAGCAAGGCTGATCCCAAAGATGGAAAATCATTTTTTCTACTTTCAGATTGAAAAACCACTCATGAGGCTGAAGGATGCATCTGCTCAGCTTGTTTGCAATCACACTGGAGCTCCCCCGGTATGTGCACTGCTATTAGAAAGCAGTTGGAAGAAATTGCCCACTGCCACACTCTGAGTGCTTTTCAACAAAGGGGTTAAGACTTGGTTCCTCCCAGTTTGTTGTTGTACCAAACTACTAACATGTTGTCTGTTTGCACTGCAATAGTCCCTTGAGGAAGAGCTGTCTGAGAGGCCTGCAATGCGAGAAACACTGCTCTTATCTCTAGGACATTGATGTGCAAGTTGGCCTCTATAGGGGACCAAGTGCCCTGGACTGTCTTGCTCAGATAATGCCCCCCACCCCATCTGGGAGGTGTCCGTGGTCACTATGGCTGTTGCCTCTGGAAGACAAAGGGACGACCATGAAGAACTTGATGCAAATGCATCCACCAAAGAAGATCTGTCTTGCAACGTTTGGTGATCAGAACTTGTTGTGATGATGGGTGATGAAGTATGGACCACTGAGAAGCTAGTAGCCATTGAAGAATTCCCATGTGAAACCTGGCTAGTGGCATCAGAGTTACAGAAGCTGCCATGGATCCCAGGGCTTGCAGGACTAACATGCTGGAACTTTGTTCCTGAGGATTAACTTTTGAATCTGAAGTACAATTCTCTGGTGATGATCTGGGGGAAGAGATGCTGTTGTTGTCTGAGTATCCAGTATTGCCCCAATGAACTCTAAGTTTTGTGTTGGGGTTAAACATAATTTTTCTAGGTTTACTGTTATCCCCAGATGAGCACAAGTACTGAGGGTGTAGTCCCTGGCTATTATCAGCTGATGCTTGGTCTAAACGGTTATGAGCCAGTTGTCCAGATAGGGAAACATGGATTCCATGTAATCTCAAGTGAGCCACTAATATTGCCATGCATTTGGTGAACACTCTGGGGGCTGTGGTGAGCCCAAAGGGCAGTGCTGTGAATTGGTAGTGACTGGCTCCTAGTCAGAAGTGGAAGAACTTTCTGGAGTGTTTGTCCATCTTTATGTGACAATACACATCCTGAAGGTCTATTGAGCACATCCAGTCATCTTTCTTCAGGAAGGGCAGAATAAACTGTACTGTGACCATCCGGAACTTTGTTTGTTGAACCGATTTGTTCTCTACACTGAGATCCAAAATTGGTCTCCAGTCCCCTGTCTTCTTTGGCACTAAAAAGAATCTTCAGTAGGTTCCAGATCATTCTTGGTCTGGCAGGACTTGCTGTATGACCCTTTTTTCCAGCAATTTTTGGATTTCTTGTACTTCTGTATCCCTCTGATTGGGTGGAACAACGGGATTTTCTTCTGAAATGGGGGAGGTTGAGAAAAGGAAATGGTATAATCTCTGGATATGATCCATTGTACCCAGGAATCTGTTATGTCTCGCCAGGGGTTTAGGTGCAAGGATAAGCATCCTTGGACTGCCATTCTGGTTCTCCCCTCTGCTCCTGGGGGAACTGCCTCCACATGTACTCTGGAAAGACCCTTGGGAATTTTTGAACCACATTTTACCACACTCCTCTGGTTCCTGGAAAAGGACCTGTGGGGGGTGGAAAAATATACACCAACAGCAGAAAGGGTCTTACTGTCTTTCTCACACCTGGACAAGGTTTCTTTCACTTCGGGCCCAAATAAGGATGTTCCATCAAAAGGAGCATTGGCAAAAGAAGACTTGAATGGTTTCACAAAATCACAAAGGCACATCCAGGCAGGTCTCCTAATGGCTACACCTGTACCTGCTGCTCTAGATGCCCCTTCAGCTGTATGTGCTATCAGCCTCCTGGATGAATTGGACACAGACTCTAGGGTGGCTAACTGGGAAGCCACTTTGTCTTGGACTCCCTCGGCTACAGCTCCTGCCAGGGTGTCTGATAATTCCTTGATCAGATCCCATTGGAGTCTGCTGAAATGTGCCAAGTAGTTCAAAAATCTTATGGCAAAGGTCGTTGAAGCATAGACCTGCTTCACAAATCTGTCCATAGCACGGGTCTCCCTGTTGGGTGGATGGACAGAGGAACTCTCCTCAACCAGTTCCTTTTTAGTGACGGTCACCACAACCATAGAATCAAGTGCCACATCCTTGACCCAAAATTGTTTGTGTTAAGGTGTGGAAAATATTTTGTCTGGTCTGTTTGGGATGGGTTTGATAGAGTCAGGGGCCTTCCATGCCCATTGTGAAATCAACTGAATGAGTTCATCAGCAGGCAGAGTCACCCAAGAGGTAAATGTCTGAGTGCCAAATGCCTGCAGGTAGACAGACTTCTCAGAGGAAGGGTTTTGGGACTTCCAGACATTCCTCTGCTTCAGAATTTCTAAGATGTCTCCAAAGGAGACATCTTCAGGGGGTGATGGTGGGGACCCCTCTCCTTCATTGAAATCTATATCTTCGGTGACTGATTCCTGGGCGAATCCAACTGCTTCCTCTTGCACTTCTTTTTCTGTGGGACTTCCTCACGGGGATAATCTGGGGAGGTATCAGAGGATGACAGTACCTGTGGCTGTGACACCTGAGGCTTCAGCACCCGCTGTTGCTGTGGATAGGCAGGTGGAATAGTAGAACTAGGGAGGAACCTGTTGCGATGGGGTAGGTACCAAATAAATCTCTGCTAGAGAAATGGCATCTGAATAGCCTTGAAGGCTGGTCCCCCCTGAAGAGGGAAGGGAGCCCAGAACAGAGAAAGACTGCCTGGGACCGGGTCATTCCCCACTCCGAAGAACCAAGCCTCGAGACTGAAGCCAGAGCCAAACTGACTTGAGCTGAAGCTCCGAGGAGCAGGGACAGCTCCGAAAAGCCTAGAGTTGAGACCTGCTCATTGGAACTGACAGGGCAGCTATGGCTCTGGGAGGTCTCCATTTCTGAGATAACCAAAGAGCTCAGGGTAATTGTTGGCTCCATAGAAGTTACCAAATCTGGAGCCAAAACTGTCAGTGCCGGGAGAGCTGGAACAGAAGACTCTAAGAGCTTCAAGGAGGTTAGAGGAGGAGGAGTAGTCAGCCGGGTGAAGGAAGATGTTTTGGTACCAAGACCAGAAGGAACTGGTACCAAAGGTGGGCCTGAAAGCCCTCTAGTCCATAAAATCATATTCACCAGCCTCTCCACGTCCAGTTCCTTGAGGCATTTGGTGGAGCGGATGGACGAAGCTGAAGGAAACTTAGGCCTCTACAGAAACACTTCTGGTAATTCCCCAGCAAAAGGATTAATTGAAGGGGAGTAACATGTTCTAGGTCTAGCAGTCATAGTCAGTGGAAGAGAAGCCAAATCCAGTGTTGAAGTCTTCGACGTTTAAGGGCTTGCTATTGTAGTCAGTGCCGAAACTGAAGTTGTCAGTACCAATAACTCAGAAACAGAGGCTTTTGGTTCCAAGGGAACAGTTGGAACTGAGCTCTTCAATTTTTTGGCTTTTGGAACCAGCGAGGAGGTCGGAACGATGAACTGCATTTTTGAACTTTTTCAGTAGAAGAAGAAGTAGAGGAGGAAGATGAGATATCTGTGTTAGCTTTATCAGCAGTAGATAAGGCTTCTCCAAAAGCTGATGGCAAAATTCCTTTTAAAATTAGTTTGTTACACCTTTCTACTAGAGCATGGTGGCTAAAGGCATGAAAAACATGATGATGACTAAGGCAATATACACATAGTGCATGAAAATCTGATGGGGGAATTTTATGGCCACACTTCTGACATTTTTTGAAGCCAGAGGGGCTCTTCCCCTTCTCAGCCATGACAAACAGTGAAAAACAGTTATAGATAAATTGTTAAGGCAGTCCCACTTCACAAGGGACATGGAAAGTGAGAGCAGAAGAGATAATATTTTATACTTAAACGTTTATATTTAAGATAAAGAACATGACAGAGAGAGGGAAACTATCAATGATGATAGTGGGGAAATACACAGATGTAAAAAAAAAGAAAAGGACCCAACAATAACACTGTTAGAAGTGTAAAAAGAAGTAAGACAGAAAAATATAGACAGAAACTTCAAGGAAAAGACAACAATTTTACCTAAATCTAGTAGTGCTCTAGAGTAATAGCTAGACACGACCATTTCTGAAAGAGGAAATTGAGATCTGAGGTAACTGAGAGAGAGGGATTCTGGGTAGAGGTAAAGTTTGAGAGTTTTTGGCTGGCACAAGATGTAGTAATGGCAGAGTCGGTTCTGATATCGGAACCGAGCTCCATCTGTCAAGGATGGAATGAAGTTTGACAACATCTCTATGAGCCTGTGCCTATGTGTTTGTGTTTGTTTTGTGTCTCTATGAGTCTGTGCCCGTGTGCATCTTTGTGTGTATGTATCTTCCTGACCAGTGTGTTTGTGTTAAGCAGATGCTATTAAATACCTAAATAAAGTTTTAGATAATATTTATAGTTTGGATGTGAAATACTTCCATGAAGAACAGTTACATGTTCTATACCAACTTTTAAACATTAGGAAGAGGAGCTATTTTATATCAAAGCTACAAAAATATTTACTAATAAAAAAACAACTTAACAGCCCATTTTCTAATTGCAATAGTGCCCTCTGGTCTAGTTGTCATATTGAAATATGACCTTCCCAGAAGCTCTCTGCCTTCGGCTTTGCACTTAGGTAGGCCATTATTTCTCTGAAAACCCATCCTGTAGGGCATTATGCTTGCAATTGGGGACTTCCCCACTCCTGGAAGGTCCGTTATTTCACTTTAATGCCCAGCATGTCAGGAATTATTGCTTGCTTATTCTACTGCATCCAGATGCAGTAGAAATTTTACATTTTTTGGTGCATAATAATGCTCTGCATTATATGATAAAAAGTCTAGTTTATTGGTTTACTAAGAATTCCTTCATTGCAGAGGAAGTAATTTTCAGAATGTTTACAAATATTTTGAAATGCCACGTTTCCCACAAAATAATAGTGATAGCATAGCTAACAGTTATTCTTTGTTATATAGACTGATTAGTGGAATGAATACCTTTTGTTTTGTCCCTGTCTGCTTATCAACTTTCCAATATGTATGAGGTGTGTTTCATAAAATAGTTTACTGTGAATTAACAAAGCTGTTATGCAAGTTATAATTAATGTTAACAGGGGCCTCAAACTTACAGACTAGCTGCCATATGTATCACACAAGACATGCATTCAAAAAGTCTGTGTTAGCCAGCTCTAGGAGTACTTTGTCAAAGAATGAATATTTGCAACAGGCTATGCATTTTTTTAACTATAGTACCATACACATAATATGCTGTGTTTAGGAGCTATAGCTGAGATACTTGTAAGTTTTTCATTAAACTGTAGTGATGTCTGGAGTACCTTTGTTAAGAATTTTCTCATGCAAAATTAAGTGGTGTTCAAAATGTTCAAAGTGTAAGTGTTATACACAACATTTTGCAGTGCCTGTGACTCATTTGCTGTTATCCTGATAAATTCGATGTTGTTACGTACATACATACATACAAATATTTCAAACAAGGGCATTAATGCCCTTCTAGCCTGCCAATATACCAAAACCTTTGTTCCCATAATAATTGCCCAGGCTGTTCCTAAAAATATCTAAACTAGTACTTGCTTTAATCTAGTTTGGTAGTCTGTTGCATGCATCAGCTGCTCTTTCAGAGAACCAGTTAGTACACTTGTCATTCCTATAGAATCTTCTACATAGGTTATCTGATGATTCTCTACTATGTTTTGATAACCCCCAACATTCCCAGAGGCAGTTGCCTCTAAATGTCCTATATACCTGAATAAGATCTCTTATTTATGTATAAGAGACACTGTACATGTCAGATATTTTAGTCTTTCATAATAACTTAAATTTTCACATTCATGGATGCCCTTGGTATATTTTCCCTGTAGTCTTTCCAGTTTACTCACACTTGTTTTCTTATAAGTTTTCCATATTGCTATTCCATACTCAGGTTTTAACCAAGAAACAATGACTTCATTTCTGATTTCCTACACTTTAAAATCTTTTTATACAACTTATAGTTCTATAGCTATCATTAACCAATTGGTTGATATGATAAGAAAAACTCAAAGATGGATCGACCCATATACACAAGTCCTTAAATAAATTTATAGTTTTAATCACTGTGTGCTGTATTAAATATTCACCTTTCAATTTATGTCTCGCAAATCTCATATGCTTAGTTTTTTATGTATTTATCAGCATATTATTCTCCTGTGCCCAAATGGTGAATTTAGTCAAGTTCTTTGCAGACATGACCTATCTGTAACATATGTAATCAGTTTAACCAGTTTCAATTCATCTGCATACAGAGTGTAGAACACCTCAGATGAAAAAGATAGGTATGAAAGATGCAATCTAAACAAGTAAGGTCCTAGGACAGAGCCCTGTGGGGACATCCTGACTAACCAAGGGTTTCACCTGTTCAATTGTTGTAATAATACTTACCATGTCCTTTTTGTAAGCCATGCAGCTATCCATCTTATAGGCTCATAGGTTCATAGGTAGGTACTAGGCTATCGGCCCGAGGGCCTACGTAAGCCTAGCCAACAAGTTTCCCTGGCTTATGCCATCCAAGAAAGTTATTTTCCTGTGCCACTGTCGAGTAGAGACACAGAAGTGATCCCTGGGGTGTATTTCCTATTTCCCATCCACTCATCAAGATTTTTCTTGAAGAGTGCTAATAAAGAACTTTGCTTGTCTCTGGGACAGGAATCTATCCCTCCAGCATGTCCTGTTTATTGTGGTGACAAAGTTTAGGTCCCTAGAGCGTGTAGCTCAGAGGGATTTGAATTTCTTTAGGTGTAGCATGTCCAACAGCTCTGGGTTTGACATAGCTTTATATGTTAGGCAGAGATCACCTCGGAGTAGGTGATATGCTATGGAGTAAAGCTGCAGTTTTTTGAGATGGTCAGTGTAGGACATCTGTTTTGAGGCCAGTAATCCTCTTTGTGAGGTACTTCTGTGGCCTTTCCAGCTGCTGCAGATGTCTTGTGAGGTACATTCCAAAAGGGGCATTGTACTCAATAATGGGTCTAATAAGTGTCGAGTAGACAGGAACAATGACCTCTTTTTTCCTGGATAAGAACCCTTTTATGATGAGGTGTATCAAGAGTACATCAATACCTAGTCGTTCTAATTTATTGATCAGTGTTTTGTGTATGGCCCTGTCAAACACTGAAGTTAAATCTATATAAATAACATCACAGCACAATTTTTCATACATAGCTGTTATTATGCTGTTATAGAACAGTGTGTTAACAGGTGGTAATAGATCTTTTTTAACATATGCATGCAGATATATGGTTTTAGGTCTCAACCTTTCCAGTTCTGACAATAACTTATCCAATATTGCCTTCTCCATTATTTTTCCACAACATGAAGTAGACTTAAGGGTCTGTATTAATCTAAGTTTGTCCTAAGGACATTTCCTTAAAGACAGGTTCAACAAGTGCATATCTCCAGTCTTGAGGAGTCTCCCCATATTTGTACGACCTAGTAAATAATAGATATAATGGTACTGTAAGTTCTTACTGAAGTGTTCTTGGGTCATTATTATTACTTATTCCGTCTCCTCCCTATGTTTTGTTTGGATCCAGCTTGCATAGCTCTTTTTCAATATAGTTTAATTTGATTTCAGTATCTCAGGTTAACCAGATAATGCTAGGACAAGAACTTATCATCCACCTAGTGTAGCCAAACTATTTTGCATAACATTTTGAAAATATATCTATAATCTGTTGTGTCTGAGAATAAGTTTTAGAATCTACACACAGTTTATCAATTTATATGTCTTTACTCCTTGACATCTTATGTATCTATAAAATGGTTTCCTATTATACTCAATATCTATATACATTTTCTTCAAATTTGTTTTGATCTTGTCTCATGCTATGCTTAATTTGTTTGTCCAGCTTGTTTATTTCAGTTTTCAAAGTTGTAGTTTGACGTGTTTTCCATTTTCTAATATTTTTGTCTCTCACCTTAATCATGTATCTCTTTCTTATGGAAATATATCCCCCTGACATTGTTTGCCTTGATCCTGATGTTAAACATTTTTTTGAGTTTTTGCATTCAAACAATTTCTCTTTCAAAAACTTTCCACATTACTTCTGAAGTTTTGCACTGGATGCATCACTCCAATTTGTTTTACATAGTGACTGTTTGCTTCCACATAATCTGTAAATAATCTTCCGTGCATTGGTTTAGATCTTAGTCTGGCAGATTTATCTAGCAGCAAATTAAACTTCATAACTCCATGATCAGTGCACATCAATGGTGGTAAAACTTGACATAAGTAGAATTAACTTCTTCAGGAACACAAACAATGTTTATATGTTTCTTTCCCTGGTAGTTTTTTTTTTATAATCTGAAGCAATTGTACCTTAGCATACGTTGCAAATAATTTCCTTACTAATGTTGTTGAATCAATATTATTCCAGTCTGTTTCTGGTAAATTTAAGTCCCCAGCCACTATTATTCTTCCCTCCTGTGTTTCATGTAAGAAATGCATGAATTCCTCTAGGTCATCTGCATTTGACTTTGGTGATCTATACACTCCAATTGTTGTATGTTACAGGGTCGTCTTTATTATCACAGTTACACAGTCTATAGTATTGTTGTTATCACTGAACATGTAATAATCACAGATCTCATAACTATATTTAATCCCTATCATAACACCTCCACCTGATTTTTTGTTACACTGTCTGTTACAGTAAAAACATTTATACCCTGACAGAAATGGTTTCCAGTCATTGTTCTTTAACCATGCTTCACAATAATAATATCAATCTTGTGGGAAAATAGCAAATTTTCCAATAAAAACTTTATTATTAATGCTCCTAGCATTAACAACCATCAAAGATGCATCAAATATTGCTATCTGTGAACTGTTACATTTTTGTCCTTGCAAAAATCCTGCCTTGTGTTTTTCAAATATTACAAAATATCTTCTGCAAAAATTATCTTTCCCGATCTTGAGAAGTACACGCCATGCTGTCTGAACACATGTGCCCAAATTTGGGCTTGGATGCTCTACACATTTCTATTTTTTAAAACAGAACATTTTTTCATGTAGGTATTTACATAAAAAAATCTTTTCATTCCTGGTGACATGACTGTCCTTGCTATACATGATTTGTGAAAAATATGTCTTAAGACCTGTACAAGCTATGCTATCTAAGAGGGCTGTAAGTTCCCTACTAACAATCAGAGAGTCCTTGAGGATGAGATCATTTGAACTGATATGAATAAAAACAGATATATACTTCCTTATATTAAGGTGTTCTAATTACTGCCTTACATCATCAATTTTTGCTCCTGGCAAGTATAATACTATTCGATATTCATTATCTTCTCTGCAAATGTTGGTAATAATTGAATCTCCAATTGCAAGAGTATCTTTTCTGTCCAGATCTGAAGAATCTTCAACTTCTAATTCAGTAATATCTGCTCTATCAGTTGTTATAAAGGAATGATCTCCATCACCATTAGTCTCATTAATCCCACTGCTTTCATTGTGTATTATATTTGCAAACATATAATTCTCATCCATCTGGTTTGTACATCCAGAGCTTGAGCCATGTTATCAATGTCTGTCTTTCTTCAATTTTTTTTTGTTACATTAATGTTCTTCAGTCCTTCCATGTTCAATTTTGATTTCTTCCTTTTCACCTGCCCCTTGAATCTTTTTCTACCGTCTCTTTTGGAAAAATGATGCCTTTTTCTGTACACTGAAGGTTTTCTGAAAGAAAAATGTTTTCATTCCCTACAGTCTGTGTGTTACATAACAAAGCAGTGTCTTTTAAGGTATGTATTCTCTTTGCTTTCCAGACATTTCTCAGCTTCTTTTTCTTTCTTGTCATTTGCTATGAACGTCTTCCTTTCTTTCTTTTTTTTATTTCCTTCTATATGCTCTGAATTTTCAGATTGCTGAATACTTGTATCCAGAATCCCAAAGTTGTCACTGGTATGATCTTGCTTCTTAGGGGCTGCGTGATCTTTACAGACAATAGTCACATCCTTTCCTAAATGTGTTCTATTTGCTCTTTGCCTAACATTATTTATCTCATCAGCCCAGTCATTAGTATGTGTAACAACAGTTCTCAAAGTCATGGCAATTGCACAAATACAATCGTAATCAGTAAGTCTAGATTTACTTATAATAATTGTAAGGAAGTCATCCAGTTGTGGTTGTTTGGCACAAGGTGAAATGCTATTGTGTATCATGACATATACAGGACATATACAGGACACATACAACACATATAGAGCATTCCTGTGAGGAAGTGCATGGTGCAAACCTGAACATGGCCTTCTTTCAATGGTTTCATTAAATCAAACATGAATTAATACACCCTTTCAGTCTATTCGGCACAAAGTGTCTCCTTTTATGGGTTTGTCAGAGCACATCCATCAGTCGAACCACAACCCCTTTTCCCATTTTTGCCCATGGGGTTGTGGTGCATCATATGAAAAGCCATGTCTTCACCAGTCAACAGTAAGACCAATCCTATGTCCATCTCCAGTCTTTGGTCATCACTTTTATTTATTTATTTATTTAACATTTGTTAACCGGGAAAGTCTTACAATGAAGCCAATTTTTAACGGAGGCCCAGGGAGAAATGTTCCAGATGCATGTCTTTGTAAAGTAGGAGGAAATCAGAGTACCCAGAGAAAACCCACAAGAATGCAGGGAGGACATGCAGACTCCACACAGAAGGCACTCCAGCTGAGAATTGAACCAGAGAACCTCTTGCTTTGAGGCGTCAACATTACTGTTGCACCACTTCGCTGACCTATTTTTCTAGGAGATCTCCTTTCTTACTTTACTACTAGGAGTAATGAGTCTAAGATAGCTAGCTACATTTGTTGTATTGTTATATTTTATGCGGAAGTGCAAAACAATTTTTCTATCAAAAGAAATGAAACATACTTTTTTTTCATTTTGTACCCCACACCACTCCACAAATGGATATTTGGTCAGAAGTATGCTGCTTAGCATATTATTTATTTGCTGTATATCACAATGCTTGTAACTTGTCATGAATGAGCATCCATCTGACTGGTAGAAGTCAATTTCTGCTTTGAAGCTTTTCATTTGCCTGTTTGGCTGCAGCAGTCCATAAAATGCTGCTATTTATGTAGCACATTAAGTTAGAATTTTTACAATAAATGCCTATTTTTTAACTCTTTACTTTCCCCTTCTCTCGCAGTGACAGCCATCCTGGAGTGCCCCACACCCTTCACTGGGTCTACCAACACTCCAATCAGCCTCTGATCCAATGCTCAAATCTGAGCTGGGGTCAACAAGGATCTTAAGGACATCTGCGGTGTAACTGCTGTACTTCATAAAGCCTTTTTTTTTCTTATTTTATGACCTAACCACTTTTTCTCCCTCCCCTCCCCCTCCCTTGCAGAATGCTGAAGTTACGTTTGAGGGACAAGCATGCAATGAAGGCACGAGGCATATTACCTCACTTCAGCGACAGCTCAGTCATGTCTCTACCCTTTCTCCAGTTTGGGCTACACATCCCAATACAGCATGCCTGGCCTCCACCAGGTTTTGTCACAGGAGACACCCACAGGACCACCTTCCCTCCCAGGGATGGTAACACCCATCCCTCACTGTCACTCCATGAGCTGCCTGAGCCATTAATCAAACCTGGGTTGGCTAGGCCATAGTCAGGGCTGCTTCCCTCTATGCCACTGGGGCAGCATGCAATGCTTATTTTTGTTACGGGAAGAAATGCTGTCATCTCAGTTTGGAGGTTAAGTTCTGATTATGTGCAACAGACTTTACTCTTGACAATTTGCTTTTAATTTTAAGTTCCTAGCACCTCCCAGTGCAACCCTATGTTATCTACACATTTAATTGTCATAAATAAGGCCTTGAATATTAGTGTATAATTTTTAGGGATGCTAGAAGAAGTAAAGGCAACAACAAACCTCTGTGTGTTTTCCACATAGCAGTATTTACATAAATATTTTCATTTAAATATTTTTCTTGCATGTTTGTAATGGTGCTGTTTAAGTCTAGCGGTGTTTCATAGTCAAACTATGAAATCTACCTTGTATACATGATATAAATTATAATAAACACTATGTAATGTACACAATGTATCAGAGTAAACAATATTTACCAAACTATGTACACCAGTTAGCTCTTGTTGAGTGAGCTGGTGTGGGCAGAAGGAAGGGAAAACATGACTTGCGTGGAACTGATACCATTATATTTACTAGCAGAGAGTAGTAAATATAATTAACAAGTGGTGAAGCTGTGAATGACTTTGATAGAACTGGAATGTAGCCATATTAGCACACTTTCTTCTAATCAAAAACACTAAATGCTTTCAGAGCATGCCAGCACTGTACGACATTGCTTCTAAATTTAAATGTAAGTGACCTCGACTCCACTGCAGAATAGTTACCATTTCCTAACTGCTCGTCCATCCTTAACTACACTTGCGTATAAGTGATTCCATTTTCTCTGCAAACAGGAATGCAAAAAGACCACTCTGTTTTCCACAGCTGCTTATACATGTGGCTAAACTGGGACTTGACTGCATTGCTATGTTTGGTAACCCAAGCAAGCATCAAATGCTAACTGTTGCTGTATGCTGCTCTAGTCTTGTCACAGAGCCAGTGTTTTAGTAAACTCTTACTAACTTTCAAGCTATTTATCTCTCTCTTTCTCTTTCCATCATGTATGCGTGCTGTTACTCTCTTTTTTATAATTCAAAGCACCGAGTCTTCAAGTTATGTATCACTTAAAGGTTAAATTCTAATTCAAGGATGCTACTAATGTTGACAGCAGCATGCACATTGGCTCTTTTCTGTATACTTCCTTGCATTTTGTGACTGTCTTCTGGTCACCTATGCATTCACTCAAGATGATGCTGCTTCATTAGACTACTTTTTTACAACCATTTGCATAATGCTAAGAGTTACCAGTTAGACTACATTCTGACCTGCCATATAGTCACAAGCAGTTTAAGGATATATTGATCCTGCACCACAGCATTGTTTGTAACTGCTTCAACAGATATTGTAATCCACAGAGTTTTGTATAAATTCAGGTCAGCTTTAGGCAACAGACTGTCATATATATTTTGTCATGTGTATCTCACACTTCCCTGTCTTTTAATGTTTCATTCAGTCCCCCTGAGACTGGCAGCATTCTACCAGATGACATCATTCTCCTACACAGGTAAATAAAGTTTCATTTCTGTTTGGTTTCTATAATGAAATAATATAATTCCACAAAAGCTGACAGATTTAGATTTAGATGGTTTTGCAAGATCTGTGTGATTAACAGAAAACCAGCATGAAATACATGTAACTACCACCAACAAAGTAACAAAAAACAAAACAGCACAAACACATAGAGGTGATACAACTGATGAGGCAGGAACACCAACGAATAGAAAATACTGTTTTAATACCACGTGAAAATAATAATAAAAATCTGTGTGATGTCTACATATAATATGAAGCTATGTTTCTCTGGGACTAAAAAACAACACAAATAAATAAATATGTTTAAAACAAATATATAAATAAAAGCAGGCTAGGGAAGTATGACTTGGTATAACAGATAAAAGTAAAAAAATGGCAGTGGAACCACTAAACAGATTTATTAAGGTAAAAGTGGTTCCACTGGTGTTTTGTTTTTACAAACAAAACAGCAGCCCATATATGACAGGGTGCTTCACATGAAGTAATACAACTTTCCTGGTTCTTTCAGTATTACTGACTTTACAGAATAGTTGCAGTTAGGTTGAGCAGTCTTCCATTCCAGCATTGAAAACACCCATGTAGCCAGCACACCTGCCATCTTGTGACTTTGATATATGCCCCACCCATACACCGCTCATGAGTCTCTTTCAGAACCAGGATTCACAAACATTGTACTTAACTCAAATGTGCACCAAACTGGATGTAAATTTTGATGGCAATGCATGTGATTCATGATCAGTATTGTACTGTGGGAAATGGATTTAGCACATGTGTATGTCTGCACTGTTTTTTCTAACTACGTAAAAACTTCTTGTCTGTAATGTAACTGCTGTAAATAATGTACAGTTTCATGTATCATATGCTATTTGTGCTATCACATACTGCGAATAATCTCATGTGCATGGTTTGGTCTTTCTTCTCTGCAAGACTGTCTCTCTTTATGCTTACCTCCATTATTTTTTGTAGAAATATACATTTGTGATGAACCTGAAAATGTCCATGTGGATCAGTGTTCTACCCCAGTTAAAAATCATAAATAAATAGTCAATAAAAAATGAAAAAAATGCAATTGACAGTTAAAATATGTAGCTCTGAAAGAGGCCAATGAGATTAATGGAGCACTAACACAGTAGTGAATACAGCGTATAGTTCAACTCTGACCTAATGCATAAAATGTATTTGCAGAGGGCACGTCATTTAGTGAGAATCCATGAAAACACAGAACCTATTGCCAATAGTTACCAGGAACATTGGCTAACATGCATGCACTTGTATGGCTATCAAAGTGGAAAAAGCTGGCCTGTTTAGAAGTTTTAATAAACTATGAGCCAAGTGACACTGCACCAGAGAGTTTGTGAGCTTCTCATACATCATCCAGCCACCTGCTGATATAGATCTCCCATGGGATTGCAAACTCCATATATACCGTTTCCATGGCAGCCTGCAAATGCTGTAGTGGTATATGGTGTGTGCTGAGACAACCTTCAGCTGTATTATTCATTGCAGCTGAGCTCTTCTCAAGCATATTCTGTGCACTTGCTACCAGCTGTTCAGCCCTCCTACTACAATTATTATACTGAATTCATGTATTACACTTAACTACTGTAATTGTATACTATAGCAAATCTATAGTTGTATCCTATTCTCAGATCACACCATATGTAATTTATATGACCTTTCACCCCTCATGCTGTTGTTCTTATACTGACTTTATGCATCGCTCTGTTAGTACTGTAACTGTGGGTTGTACAGAGCTATAGCTGTGCTGTAACTGTGGGTTGTACAGAGCTATAGCTGTGTGCTACTCTTCGATTAGACTGCATTATGTACTTTCTTTCCTGTAGGCTCCTGAATTTGTTGCATCATTGTTAGCACATCTTTACCTCACCTGGTACAGCACTTCCACAGCACAGTTTGTTTGCCTACTGACTGGATTGGTTCGCTATATCATTCCTGGCCTTGCTTATTTAACCCACCTGGCAACCATGGAAGCCCAGTCTACTTTTATCCCTTCTATTATCAGTCTCGTTGCACCTGTTATCTAAAATAATGTATGAACTCCCTAATGCAAACTGTCCACCAACTACTACAAATCCAACATTATATGACTTGTAAGGGATGTGATTATTTATATTGACTGGCAGCATCCCTCTCACATACACAGGTGGTCGGTAAGCAACACAAAACTACTCATTCCTCCACAAGATTGCAGTAAACCAACACATGCTGAGGTTGTAAAGTAAACACTTGTCAAGCTTCTAAGCTTCAGGACTAAAAGCCTCAAAAGTAAGCCACTAACACAAGTCTACCATCCTCATACAAATTAGTGAGTCACCAAGGTGAAGACTGTAGACCCTGCACTGCCACTAAATCTGCTCATCCAAGTAGAGATGCCCTAGTAATTGGTGAATCCATCATCTACTACACACTGAGGAGGGTGGACAAAGACAGGGTGACCATTAGCTTCCTTTCTTGAGCCAGGATCTGTGATGCCACATTGCAATGGTTCTGCAGACCCTCATACAAGACAAATATGACTATGGCCTGGTGGTGGTTCATGCAAATGTGAATGACCTGAGGTGCTCAGCCAAGAAGGACATGCAAAGAGACATACTAGAGCTTATTAAGCACATATCAAATGTAGGTAAGATACTGAGCCTGAGTGGAATAATACTTTTACGCAGAATGATGCCCAGATAGAATGAGAAAATAACTGGCTTTAACAATTAGTTAACAAGCTGACATCATTCTAGGGGGATCCAGTATATGTTAGTTTGAGACAAGGTGGTCGACAGCCCACCTTGTTTTGCCAAGTATAGCCTTCACCTTTTGTTCAGTGGGTTCCATATATTGGCCAAAGCACATATTGCCCCATAGTGCTGGTTTTAGGCAAAGTCTACCCTGGGATATTCCAACATAACAAAAAGGTTTGCTGTAAATTACAATCCAAACTCCATGAAGGTTGCTCTGCTCAATGCCAGAAGTCTCAAGAAAAATGTTCTGGATTTTGAACATATCCATATCTCTGTTGTAACATAGACTTGGTTTGAATGCAAATACAGCATTCCCTCTTTACTGAGCTTCAATGATCATTACACATTTAGACCTGATGGAAACTGCAAGGGAATATAAGTATTGTCAGAGATTAATTATCTCTAGACAGATTCCCTGTGACCCACAAACAGAAATACTTCAACTTCAAATTACCCTAAATAAGATAAGCTGTCAAGTCATAGCCTGCTTTAAGCCACCTTTCATGTCCCAGGAGGACCATGAAAGTCTTCTAAATTTGATTAACAAGCTACCTATCAATAAAAATACCTTTTTTGATGGTGATTTCTAGTATTCATCAATTAATTGCAACAGCTATAACACAATATGGTATGGCCTGAGATTCCTAGATTTAATAAATGCTATTGCCCGTACACAAGTAGTTAACTAGCCCACTAGTGAGTCAAAGTCTTCTAGACTACATTGTCACTAGCATTGTAGCTACTTGCCATACTAAAGTATCCTCATCTCTGGTCAGATCCAATTACATATCAGTAGTCTTCTTGTTTAAGGTATTTACACCCTCAACAGTGGACACCTCTGAATTCAAGGACTTTAAAAAGACAGCCAAATTAAAACTATATGACGAGCTCTCGTGTCACCTATGCTGTCACTTATTATGTCAATGTAGTTTAACTTCCAATATAACTTAAATGACATGGTACCAGTCAGAGCCAAATATATTGCGGAATGTAAAAATAAATCACCTTGGTGAAATGCCATCAGTAATAAACTCTATAGTAAAAGAAAAAAAATCTAATCAAGACCTGTATTAAATTAACATCTATTTATATTAAAGTATATCAAAAGCACGTTTACAAAACAGAAAGTGATAAAAAGGATGGAAAAAAAAAACATAAGCACATTATCAGAGGCAGTGTGAAATCTGTAGATCTTAATCAACTGTATCCCAAAATTCTATCACACAAGGTCATTTATTTTTGCTTTAGAAAAAAAAATTGTTGTAGGATATGTGTCCTCTTTTTTTTAATTATTATTGCCACTAGTATGCTGGTCATGCAGTGTCCTTTTGTCTGTACATGTGACGAGGGGGTTTCAGAAAATTGTGTAAAGGGGTAATTCAAGCCTTAAAATAGGGACATACCTTCAAAAATGTTCACATTCTAAATCAAGCCTGAAAATATAGGAATGTTCCTCCAAAATAGGGACAGTTGAGAGGTCTGTAATCTCTCTAGACCCACAGCGATATTGCTTTTTCAAAGAGCGATTGTGAGTTTTCTAATCTTCTTTGAGAAAGTCAATGAAATGTAAATGGCAGCCAAACAGTTCACACAGCATACCTGGATCTGGCCAAATACTTTGATGCTATTCCCCAAAGACGGAAGAGGCTGGCAACTAAAAAAAAATTACTGGACTGGATACTCATAGCTTTCAAGACAAGTTTGAAGCTCTTACTCTGCACTCTCTTTGTTATAGATTCCTGCACGGTGATTTATGTCTGGCATTACATGTGTTTGTTATAGATTCCTACATGGTGATTTATGTCTGGCATTACATGTGTTTGTTATAGATTCCTGAATGGTGATTTATGTCTAGCATCACATGTATTTCTTATAGATTCTGAATGGTTATTTATGTCTAGCATTACAAGTGTTTGTTATAGACTCCTGCATGGTGATTTATGTCTGGCATTGCATGTATTTGTTATAGATTCCTGCATGCTGATTTATGTCTGGCATTATATATGTTTGTTGTAGATTCCTGCATGCTGATTTATGTCTGGCATTATATGTGTTTGTTATATATTCCTACATGGTGATTTATGACTGGCATTACATGTGTTTGTTATAGATTCCTGCATGGTGATTTATGTCTGGCATTACATGTGTTTGTTACAGATTCCTGCATGGTGATGTATGTCTGGCATTACATGTGTTTGCTATAGATTCCTGCATGGTTATTTATATTTGGCATTATATGTATCTGTTATAGATTCCTGCATGCTGACTTATGTCTGGCATTACATGTGTTTGTTATAGATTCCTGCATGGTGATTTATGTCTGGCATTACATGTGTTTGTTATAGATTCCTGCATGGTGATTCATGTCTGGCATTACATGTGTTGTAGATTTGTGCATAGAGATTTATGTCTGGCATTACATGTGTTTGTTATAGATTCCTGCATGCTGATTTATGTCTAGCATTGCATGTATTTGTTATAGATTCCTGCATGGTGATTTATATCTGGCATTACATGTGTTTGTTATAGATTCCTGCATAGTTATTTATGTCTGGCATTACATGTATTTGTTATAGATTCATGCCTGTTGATTTATGTCTGGCATTATATATGTCTGTTATAAATTCCTGCATGCTGAGTTATGTCTGGCATTACATGTGTTTATTATAGATTCCTGCATGGTGATTTATGTCTGGCATTACATGTGTTTGTTACAGATTCCTGCATGGTGATTTATATCTGGCATTACATGTGCTATAGATTCCTGCATGGGGATTTATGTCTGGCATTACATGTATTTGTTATAGATTCCTGCATGGTGATTTTTGTCTGGCATTATACGTGTTTGTTATAGATTCCTGCATGGTGATTATGTCTGGCATTACATGTGTTTGTTATAGATTCCTGCATGGAGATTTATGTCTGGCATTACATGTGTTTGTTATAGATTCCTGCATGCTGATTTATGTCGAGCATTACATGTGTTTGTTATAGATTCCTGCATGGTGATTTATGCCTGGCATTACATGTGTTATAGATTCCTGCACGGTGATTTTTGTCTGCCATTACATGTGTTTGTTATAGGTTCCTGCATGGTGATTTATGTCTGGCATTACATGTGTTTGTTATAGATTCCTGCACGGTGATTTATGTCTGGCATTACATGTGTTTGTTATAGATTCCTGCATGGTGATTTATGTCTGGCATTACATTTGTTTATTATAGATTCCTGCATGGTAATTTATGTCTGGCATTACATGTGTTTGTTATAGATTCCTGCATGGTGATTTATGTCTGGCATTACCTGTGTTTGTTATAGATTTCTGCATGCTGGTTTATGTCTGGCATTACATGTGTTTCTTATTCATGCATGGTGATTTATGTTTGGCATTACATGTGTTTGTTATAGATTCCTGCATGGTTATTTATGTCTGGCATTTCATGTATTTGTTATAGATTCCTGCATGCTGATTTATGTCTGGCATTATATATGTTTGTTGTAGATTCCTGTATGGTGATTTATGTCTGGCATTACATGTGTTTATTACAGATTCCTGCATGGTGATTTATGTCTGGCATTACATGTGTTTGTTATAGATTCCTGCATGGTGATTTATGTCTGACATCACATGTGTTTGTTATAGATTCCTGCATGCTGACTTATTTCTGGCATTACATGTGTTTGTTATAGATTCTTGCATGGTGATTTATGTCTGGCATTACATGTGTTCGTTATAGATTCCTGCATGGTGATTCATGTCTGGCATTACATGTGTTATAGATTCGTGCAAGGAGATTTATGTCTGGCATTACATTTTTTTGTTATAGATTCCTGCATGCTGATTTATGTCTAGCATTGCATGTGTTTGTTATAGATTCCTGCATGGTGATTTATGTCTGGCATTACATGCGTTTGTTATAGATTCCTGCATGGTGATTTATGTCTAGCATCACATGTATTTCTTATAGATTCTGAATGGTTATTTATGTCTAGCATTACATGTGTTTGTTATAGACTCCTGCATGGTGATTTATGTCTGGCATTACATGTGTTTGTTATAGATTCCTGCATGGTTATTTATGTCTGGCATTACATGTATTTGTTATAGATTCCTGCATGCTGATTTATGTCTGGCATTATATATGTTTGTTGTAGATTCCTGCATGCTGATTTATGTCTGGCATTACATGTGTTTGTTATAGATTCCTGCATGGTGATTTATGTCTGGCATTGCATGTGTTATAGATTTCTGCATGGGGATTTATGTCTGGCATTACTTGTGTTTGTTGTAGATTCCTGCATGCTGATTTATGTCTGGCATTACATGTGTTTGTTACAGATTCCTACATGGTGATTTTTGTCTGGCATTACATGTGTTTGTTATAGATTCCTGCATGGTGATTTCTGTCTGGCATTGCATGTGTTGGGTTACAGATTCCTGCATGGTGATGTATGTCTGGCATTACATGTGTTTGCTATAGATTCCTGCATGGTTATTTATATTTGGCATTATATGTATCTGTTATAGATTCCTGCATGCTGACTTATGTCTGGCATTGCATGTGTTTGTTATAGATTCCTGTATGGTGATTTATGTCTGGCATTACATGTGTTTGTTATAGATTCCTGCATGGTGATTCATGTCTGGCATTACATGTGTTATAGATTCGTGCATGGAGATTTATGTCTGGCATTGCAAGTATTTGTTATAGATTCCTGCATGGTGATTTATGTCTGGCATTACATGTGTTTGTTATAGATTCCTGCATGGTTATTTATGTCTGGCATTACATGTATTTGTTATAGATTCATGCATGCTGATTTATGTCTGGCATTATATATGTCTGTTATAGATTCCTGCATGCTGAGTTATGTCTGGCTTTACTTGTGTTTGTTACAGATTCCTGCATGGTGATTAATGTCTGGCATTACATGTGTTATAGATTCCTGCATGGGGATTTATGTCTGGCATTGCATGCATTTGTTATAGATTCCTGCATGCTGATTTATGTCTGGCATTATATGGTTTGTTATAGATTCCTGCATGCTGATTTATGTCTGGCATTACATGTGTTTGTTATAGATTCCTGCATGCTGATTTATGTCGAGCATTACATGTGTTTTTTATAGATTCCTGCATGGTGATTTATGCCTGGCATTACATGTGTTATAGATAACTGCATGGTGATTTATGTCTGGCATTACATGTGTTCGTTATAGATTCCTGCATGGTGATTCATGTCTGGCATTACATGTGTTATAGATTCGTGCATGGAGATTTATGTCTGGCATTACATTTTTTTGTTATAGATTCCTGCATGCTGATTTATGTCTAGCATTGCATGTGGTTGTTATAGATTCCTGCATGGTGATTTATGTCTGGCATTACATGCGTTTGTTATAGATTCCTGCATGGTGATTTATGTCTGGCATTACGTGTTTGTTATAGATTCCTGCATGGTGATTTATGTCTGGCATTACATGTGTTTGTTATAGATTCCTGCATGCTGATTTATGTCTGGCATTACATGTGTTTCTTATAGATTCCTGCATGGTGATTTATGTTTGGCATTACATGTATTTGTTATAGATTCCTGTATGCTGATTTATGCCTGGCATTATATATGTTTGTTATAGATTCCTGCATGGTGATTTATGACTGGCATCACATATGTTTATTATAGATTCCTGCATGGTGATTTATGTCTGGCATTACATGTGTTTGTTATAGATTCCTTCATGGTGATTTATGTCTGACATCACATGTGTTTGTTATAACTGTACTCGCGGTGGTGGTACTGCGGTAGCGTTGTCGCCTCACAGTAAGACGCTCCCCGGTTCGATTCTCAGATAGAGCATCTTCTGCGTGGACACATGCGTGAATTGTGCTTCAGAGCTGGTAACTCGGCATGTAAAAATCAACTACCAATCATTAGCGGACCGGAGTTCCGCTGTGGTGACCCCCTAACCGGGAAAAGCCAAAAGACAGAAACAAACATCACATGTGTTTGCTATAGATTCCTGCATGCTGACTTATTTCTGGCATTACATGCATTTGTTATAGATTCCTGCATGGTGATTTATGTCTGGCATTACATGTGTTTGTTATAGATTCCTGCATGGTGATTAATCTCTGGCATTACATGTGTTATAAATCCGTGCATGGAGATTTATGTCTGGCATTACATGTGTTTGTTATAGAGTCCTGCATGCTGATTTATGTCTAGCATTGCATGTGTTTGTTATAGATTCCTGCATGGTGATTTATGTCTTGTATTACATGTGTTTGTTATAGATTACATGTATTTGTTATAGATTCATGAATGCTGATTTATGTCTGGCATTATATATGTTTGTTACAGATTCCTGCATGTTGATTTATGTCTGGCATTACATGTATTATAGATTCCTGCATGGGGATTTATGTCTGGCATTACATGTGTTTGTTATAGATTCCTGCATGGTTATTTATGTCTGGCATTTCATGTATTTGTTATAGATTCCTGCATGCTGATTTATGTCTGGCATTATATATGTTTGATTTAGATTCCTGCATGGTGCTTTATGTCTGGCATTACATGCGTTTATTATAGATTCCTGCATGGTGATTTATGTCTGGCATTACATGTGTTTGTTATAGATTCCTGCATGGTGATTTATGTCTGGCATCACATGTGTTTGTTATAGATTCCTGCATGCTGATTTATGTCTGGCATTACATGCGTTTCTTATAGATTCCTGCATGCTGGTTTATGTTTGGCATTAAATGTGTTGGTTATAGATTCTTTCATGGTTATTTATGTCTGGCATTTCATGTATTTGTTCACAAGCGATAGAAAGAGTACTTCGAGGGGTTGATGAATGAAGAGAATGAGTGGGAGAGAAGGTTGGATGATGTGGGGATAGTGAATCATGAAGTACAATGGATTAGCAAGGAGGAAGTAAGGATAGCTATGAAGAGGATGAAGAATGGAAAGGCTGTTGGTCCAGATGACATACCTGTGGAAGCATGGAGGTGTTTAGGTGAAATGGCAGTGGAGTTTTTAACCAGATTGTTTAATGAAATCTTGGAAAGTGAGAGGATGCCTAAGGAATGAAGAAAAAGTGTTTTGGTACCGATTTTTAAGAATAAGGGTGATGTGCAGAGCTGTAGTAACTACAGAGGGATTAAATTGATCAGTCACAGCATGACGTTTTGGGAAAGAGTAGTGGAAGCTAGATTAAGAAGGGACATGATGATTAGTGATCAGCAGTATGGTTTCATGCTGGGAAAGAAAACTACAGATGTGATGTTTGCTCTGAGAGTGTTGATGGAGAAGTACAGAGAAGGTCAGAAGGAGTTACATTGTGTTTTTGTAGACTTAGAGAAAGCATATGACAGGGTGCCTAGAGAGGAGATGTGGTATTGTATGAGGAAGTCGGGAGTGTCAGAGAAGTATGTAAAAATGGTACAGGATATGTACGAGGGTAGTGTGACAGCGGTGAGGTCTGCAGTGGGAGTGACGGATGCGTTTAAGGTGGAGGTGGGGTTACATCAAGGATCAGCTCTGAGCCCTTACTTATTTGCAATGGTGATGGACAGGTTGACAGATGAGATCAAACAGGAGTCCCCGTGGGCTATGATGTTTGCAGATGACATTGTGATCTGTAGTGAGAGTAGGGAAGAGGTGGAGTAGACCCTGGAGAGATGGAGATATGCTCTAGAGAGAAGAGGAATGAAGGTCAGCAGGACTAAGACAGAATATATGTGTGTGAATGAGAGGGAGGATAGAGGAATGGTGAGGATGCAAGGAGTAGAGGTGGCGAAGGTGGATGAGTTTAAGTACTTGGGATCAATAGTTTAGAGTAACGGTGAGTGTGGAAGAGAGCTGAAGATGAGAGTACAGGCAGGATGGAGAGGGTGGAGAAGAGTGTCAGGAGTGATTTGTGACAGACGAGTACCAGTAAGAGTGAAAGGGAAGGTCTACAAGAGGATAGTGAGACCAGCTATGTTATATGGGTTGGAGACAGTGACAATGACAAAAAGGCAGGAGTTTGAGCTTGATGTGGTAGAGTTAAAGATGCTAAGATTTGCACTGGGTGTGACGAGGGTGGATAGGATTAGGAATAAGTATATTAGAGGGTCAGCCCAGATTGGAAGGTTTGGAGACAAAGCCAGAAATGCACGATTACATTGGTTTGAACATGTGCTGAGGAGGGATGCTGAGTATATTGGGAAAAAGATGCCAAGGATGAAGCTACCAGGTAACAGGAAAAGAGAAAGGCCTAAGGTAAGGTTTATGGATGTGGCGAGAGAGGACATGCAGGTAGTTGGTGTGACAGAGCAAGATGCAGAGGACAGGAAGAAATGGAAACAGATGATCTGCTGTGGCAACCCCTAACAGGAACAGCCAAAAGAAGATGATGATTTCATGTATTTGTTATAGATTCCTGCATGCTGATTTATGTCTGGCATTATATATGTTTGTTATAGATTCCTGCATGCTGGTTTATGTCTGGCATTACATGTGTTTGTTATAGATTACTGCATGGTGATTTATGTCTGGCATTACTTGTGTTTGTTATAGATTCCTGCATGGTGATTTATGTCTAGCATTGCACATAGAGAAGTTTCTTACACTGTTTTGTTTTCTATAGATTCCTGCATGCTTATTTCTGTCTGGCATTACATGTGTTTGTTACAGATTCCTGCATGGTGATTTATGTCTAGCATTACATGCTGTTATGGACTAAACCCCCCTTGAGCTCCTGTAACTCAGCAAAACAAAAGATTCCACAAACACTCAAATTAAAGACTTGGGCCTTCATCACCAAATAAAAAAGACGCCTTGGAGGGACAAATTTATTACCAAGTTTCCCTTATCTCTGAAATACTCTTCCAGTACATGTAACACTGAGTAATACCCTTGCTTACTTTAAATCAAATCCTGCTGATTGCATGGCACTTGTAAATTCATCCTAGTTCTGACTTTGTTAGCTCTCTTGGAGGCAGGCTGTGTCCTAAAAGGGTAGGTGTTAGTAAAGTGATTATGGTCCATGGACGGACTTTGATTGCAAACCCTATGAAATATGAAATTGATGAAATCTATGAAAACATAGTGTGGATATACCTTGTAAATGCTTTGAAATCAATACAATTTATAAAAAAGCATAGAGGATCCACCTTGGAGACTCTATGTAATCAATGAAATCTATGAGAAACATAGTGAATCCAGCATCACAGGTGTCCTGCTGCAACAGGTGAGGGTGTTGCTGAAAGTGATTCCCTTGCACAGCACGTAAAACTCTTGTGGGCAAGCATACAATCACAGGTCTGGCCAACTAGAGCTCTGCAGAGATTGGACTATACTATAGAATACCTGGCCTATGACAACCATGTATGGGCCCAACACTAGGATGCAAACAGGGCTCACCATGTAACTACTACTGTCTAACACTGGTGTGTATATAATACTAAAGTTTCAAGGCTGTGCAAGGATGTTCATGCACTGAATAGTGCTATCAGTGAGCTGGTTCAGCTGCAATATGCCATATTGCTATGGCATGCAGCCACTGTTTTCACTGCCCATGCGGGGCAGTTGATTTTGGTTCTTCACAAGCTCTAGCACTGACTTCCATGCCAGTCAGAATGTCCTGAACACCCTCCACATGGCAGACTACCATCTGTGAGAGCCTATCAACCAGACTGTGTGAGGATGCTGCTCTTGACATGCCTACGATACCAAAGAGATGACAGCCACGATGGGTATTACTAGCCCACACAGGTACACCTAGGAGATGTGGATGTGGCATGGCTGCCAGGGTAATACAGAGCACTACAGCTATGACCTTTGGGCAATGGGGATAGAAGGGTCTGCCCTTTTAAGATGTACATTTGTGATGAGCCCCACAGTGTGAGTTTACATCTTGCTTGGGATGTGATGGAATGATAGATCTGATCATTTACAATCTGTTTTCCTGGATAGTCATATATGCTTATATTTTACATGACTATACATTATCATTCAAGGTCAGAATAAAAATATATACATACCATCCAAACATCTGTTGGATAACTGCATTGTGTTGATGTTTTGTCTATTATTGACACTGTTGTTCATAGGTTCATAGGTTCATAGGTTCATACTAGGCTATCTGCCCGAGGGCATTTACAAGCCTAGCCCATCGTTTTGTGGCTTAGGCCACCCCTTTAGTATGGGGAACTATACCCATTATTTTTCTATGCCTCTGTCGAGCAGTGACACTGAGGTAATCCCTGGGGTATATCTGCGATCTCCCATCCATTGGTCAAGATTTCTCTTGAACAAGGCCAGCGAGGTGCTCTGCCTCACATGTACCGGGATTTTGTTCCACAGCATAGGGAGTCTTTGGGTGATGAATCTATCCCTCCAGCACGTCCTATTAATAGCCGTGTCAAGGTTTAAGTCTCCCCCTTGTGGCTCTGATGGATCTAGATTTTTGAGGTGAAGCATATTCATCAAATCTGGGTTTGACATGGCCTTGTATGTTAGGCAAAGGTCACCTCTGAGCAAGCGTGGCGACTGAATAGAGCTGGAGTTCTTTCAGTCGGGCAGCATAGGACAGATTTTTGAGACCCTTTATCCTTTTGGTGAGGAACTTTTGTGGCCTCTCCAGCTGCTGCAAGTGTCGGGTCAGATACATTCCGAATGGGGCATTGTACTCAATCATTGGTCTGATGAGTGATGAGTAAAGGGAGAGCTGTTGAGCTGGTCCTTGTTATGGTGGAAGTGGTGGAATATTGTCAGGGCTCTGCAGTTGTGTGGTATCATCTGGGGATGGTGGGCTGTGGGTGATGTGGGTTAGGTTGTGCAGTATATGACAGGCTATAAGCATCTGACATGCCTTTGAGGGTTTGAACTGTATATCTCCTCCTAAGTCATTGAGACCATGCAGCATCGTTTTTAGGTGTGCAGATACCCATTCTGTTATATTATGGCCCCTTCCAATGTTTTTAGTTGTGTACCATCTGCCATGTGTCTGTGACAATCTGGTAGGTGTGAGCTACCATAGTTTTACTGGATGTTCAGCATCATCCAGAAAATCATTGTTGTGAATGAACTCACACTCAAAAGCTTGGTTCATGTTACTAAAGTGCAAATGTTGGCATCATGGCTTCCACAAGGATAGTGGGCACACACATCTAGATATCCCTACGGTCACATACCATTTGAAAACTTGTGGAATAACATCCACACAGGCAGGTGCACCATTGATGCTAGGTTCTGCTTAGGGAACATAAGTACATTTTCACTAGTATCCCTAGCTGGCCTCCAGAAGGTTCCATTGGCTGATATATATATGAGCTCTCTGAGCATGTAGCCCAGGCCGGTATAACCCTGACCTTGAGTAGCATCTTTCCCTCACCAAGAATGATGCCACAATATGAAGACAAGATGATCAATTTCAACAATTGGCTTAAGTATTGGTGTCCTTCAAAGGGGATCCAATGCCTGTCAGACTGGGATGACATGCTCGACAAGCCATGATGCTTCGCTAGGGACGGCTTGCACCTGTCACCCCTGGGCTTTCGGATATTGGCAAAGGCTCTTGCCACCCCCCATAGTGCCTTTTTTAGGTAAGGCTCAAAAGACAAACCCACCTCCATAGGTATCACAAGGGATAAGAAACTAAGAATAATGCTACTCAACGCCAGAAGTCTAAACCTCAAGATGCACACACTCAAAACTCTCCTTAGCATGGAGAACATTGATATCTGTGCAGTAACAGAAACTTGGTTCAAAGCTCCCGAGAGCATCCTAGCACTACCAGATTATACCTCATACCATACTTTTTGGCCCCAAAACTTGGACCGAGCCACAAAAGGAGGGGGAGTATCAATATTCGTCAAAGATACCCACACCTCCAGGTTGGTGGCACAGCACGAAGCATCAGAGACTATCCATGTGCAACTAACAGTGGGTAAAACGGCCTTCCAGTTTATACCTGCTACAGACCACCCTCCCAAACCCAGGAACCCCACTCAGCCTTCCTGAGAACACTGGAAAATATGAAGGTCTCTCCAAACACCATTATATTGGGTGACTTCAACTACCCAAACATAGACTGGGAGCATTACTCTAGCTCCAACACCCTAGCCCAAAGGTTCCTAGAATTTATAAACTCAAATGCTATGGAACAACTTGTTACCACTCCCACAAGAGGGGAAAACATACTGGACCTGATCATCACCAACATGGGGGCTGTATGCTCCATACCAGAAGTGTATCCCTCACTGGTACGATCAGACCATAAACTAATCTCACTGGATATTCACATCCCGACCCCACCCCCTGCCCAGAAAACCACAGTGAAAAACTTCTCTAAAGCAAATTTCACACTCTTCAAAACCGAGGTGGAATCCTTCAAAGCCCCCGGGCCTGTGGAAAATATGGCCCAGACTGCAGAATCCTTTATAAATGCATTCTATGAACACCTTCAGGAATGCATGGATCATGCAATCCCAAATAAAACCAAGACCCAGTTCTCCAAAGGCAGGCATCCTGTCTGGTGGACCCCAGCCATAAACAAACTATACAACAGAAGGAGAAAGCTAATCCCAAAAAGGTAAGGCATCTCTGATCAGTATTAGCAAAAAACTACGGGCACTCATAAAATCGTCTAAGACCAGCTTCGAGAGAAAAATTGCACAGGACACTAAGGATAATCACAAGGCTTTCTTTAGTTATGTTAGGAACCTGGGTGGGAATTCCCAGATATGCTCAGAATTAGTCCAAAATGACAAAAAATACACCAAACCCACAGACATTGCCAACATCCTAGCTGACAGGTTCAGCGCAAACTCCCCCCCCCCCACCAAAAGGGCAAATATCTATCCCAGCAGAGTGCTGCCCCCTGACATCTCAGATGCTCAGGTAAGAGCCGCCCTCTCCAAAGCAAAAAAACACAGTATCAATGGGACCAGACGGTGTCCCGGGCTGCGTCCTACATGAACTCCAAGAAGAGCTAAACCCAAACATAAAACTACTATTCAATCTCAGCCTTACTACAAGATATGTACCCAAAGAGTGGCGTATGGCAACAGTGGTCCCTCTCCACAAAGGTGGTGCCTCAACGGATCCTGGAAACTATCGCCCCATAAGCCTGACTAGCTTGGTCTGCAAAGCTATGGAAAGGATCATTATGGACCTCATAAATAAAGATATTGGGGACCTACAGACACTGGATCCTACCCAGTTTGGCTTTGTTAAGGGCAGATCCTGCCTCTTAAACCTAGTCGATTTCTTTGAAAGAGTCACCAAGGCTATTGACAAGGGGAATGTGGTCCACACAGCCTCCCTGGACCTCGCAAAAGCCATCGATACAATATCCCACTCGGGCATTATAGATAAGCTCACCAGCTTAAATATAAACCCCTATGTCACTAGATGGGTTGCAAACTGGCTCAAGAACAGAACCCACATGGTTAGAATTGCTGGAGCCATGTCAGACTCCAAACCAGTTACAAGTGGCGTCCCACAAGGCTCAGTCCTGAGACCTCTCTTGTTCAGTATATATTTCTCGGAGGTACAGGCCAACATGGAAGGACTGTGGCTGACCAAGTTCGCAGATGACTGCAAACTAGGCACCATAATCGACTCTCCAGCTGACACAAGCATCCTACAAAAGGGCCTCATAGAAACAGACAACTGGTGCCAGAGCCATGGCCTCAAGCTAAATGCCAAAAAGTGTATAGTCATCCTCTTTGGCAAAAACAAAGTGCCCACAAATTACCACATAGGTGGTAATCCATTAAGTAAGGAAGAAGTAATTAGGGACCTGGGGACCCAAGTTGATAGCAATCTCTCATTTGAAAACCACGTGGCCAAAGTGGTTAGAAAAACATTTTATATAGCCACCTAATCATGAAGGGATTCACATCTAGATCAGGGGAGGTCATTGTGCCTCTTTACCCATTCCTCATCAGGCCCATAATTGAGTACAATGCCCCTTTTGGGATGTACCTTACCAGACACCTGCAGCAACTGGAAAGACCCCAAAAGTACCTCACCAAGAGGATCAAAGGGCTCAAACAGATGCCATATGCTGCCTGGTTAAAGAAACTCCAGGTATACTCAATGGCATACCATCTGCTCAGAGGCGATCTGTGCCTGATGTATAAAGCCATGTCCAACTCGGAATTAATGGACATGCTGCACCTCAGAAAAGCCAAATCCCATCGAGCTACGTGCTCGACAGACTTGAACCTCAGCACTGAAATAAATAGGACATGCTGGAGGGACAGATTCATAACCCAGAGGCTCCCTTCACTCTGGAATAAAATCCCAGTCCAGGTTAGGCAGAGTCCCTCATTGACTCTCTTCAAGAGGAATCTTGATGAGTGGATGGGAGATCATAGGTTTACCCGGGTATCACTTCTGTGCCACTGTTAGACAGAGACACAGTATACTAACCTCGAAAAAGGGCATAGCAAAATTCATTTAAAATGGGTGGCGAAAGCCAAACACACTCTGGCTAGGCTTATAAATGCCCTAGGGCAGATAGCCTAGTATGAAACTATGAACCTATGAACCTATATTTACTGTTGTTATTTTACTTGTTTGCAGGGCTATCAGCTGGCATCTAGCTCAGACTATCTCTGTCCCCTAACACAAATTACACAGAACACCTAGTGTATGTGCATTCATACAGACACAGTGAAGCTGTTCCTGGTGGAAAAGTAATGTATACATCTCTTTGAGACTGTGCTGCTTTATGCAGCGGCGAAGCATATCTTGGAATTGATACAGTATGGATGTATGCATAGCTGATGTTCTATTAGACCTCTGTTGAAAAGGGCCAAAATGGTGAACAATGTCAAGTTTCATAGTTTTAAATCTTGTTGCCATGGTTATACCAAAATTTTATAGATTGGGAAGTGTTACCATTGGAAACAGTCCCACTGTTCAAGAATATGTAATATTTAAAGATTGTTTCACCAGGACCTAAACTACTGTTTTAGATTGTTATTTGGGCATATTATTTTTCTAAATAATTAAGCTTTAAATAATGAGAAATTGAATTATGCTGCAATGCCTTAATTTCTGAAATAGATACCTTAATATGTTCAGGCAATGAATATAACTGTCTAGAATGTTCATTAGAGAAATATTTCATATCTTTAAATTCAAGAAACAGATTCTGCAAAGAAATGACATTCACAGTTAGAGAGAATTTCATAAATTAGTATTTGCCCAAGGAGGAATGATTTGTAAATCGGCAACTGTCTGAGCTGTCACAGCATTACTAAAAATAAAAAGTGAAAATAAGAGTTTGAAATAGACCCCAGCTCTCCTGTTAGGTCACCAACATGAGGACAGTGATACTGGACTCTTATTATGTAGTCCTGTAGTCTGTACTCCAAGGTAACACCACCTCGGAGAAAGGGAAAATCCTTTCTTTATGGTAAAATCTCAGAGTTAGAATATTTAAGTAGCATGGTGTGGGTGTGCATCCTTAGTCACGGGGCTGCAGGTTGACTTTCCCATTCACAGAAAGAAAAGTCCATGTTTAGTCAAGATATAATCAGTACAGTAACCCTTATTCCAAATATAAGTGAAGCCTATCACTGTATGAATGACTGCAAGCTTCAGTTTAAACAGCATCTAGAGGTTGTGCATATAGTGACATTATGTTTTAAACCGGTTCAGTTAAATGATTGTTTTTGCATAAGTATTGCTGCTGGTCAATGCAGTCTACATTTTGGAGTCATCTGCCTATGCACTTGCTATAATACATACCCTTATGGGTATTTGAGATGTCATGATTTATTATGTTTTCATTTGGTACTTGCAGCCTTTAATAAATTGTTTTTGGCAATGTTTTTACTAAAGTCTATTTAATAAGATACATTAGGTAAACTAGACTTTATTGTAGCATGGTGCAGTGGTACTCGTCAGAAGTGTATCTCAAAATAATGTGAATACTGTGTAGAGATAGAGTTATTACTTAGAACTGATGTAGATATTGTGTATAACACTATAAACAGTAGTGCTGCTTTAACTAATGGGGTAGCACTGGCTGTTAGTGAGACAATATTTCTGCATAGTTCAGTTAATAGGACTAGTTATGCAATTAAATGATATCTAAGAAGAGGGCTATAGCTCTATCAGTTCAGAGTGAAGCTGGTCTGTTGTGGAAAAGTAGTCTGCTCTTAGGA